>NC_060170.1:23138672-23141842 GCF_021292245.1 Micropterus dolomieu | reverse complement strand
ATGTGTACTTACTATCAAACCACAATCCCAAATACTTAAATTCATTTACTTTTTCCATTGGCTGCTGATATAGAAAAAGCTTTTCTACATGACACTTTGCTTGTTTGTGAACACCATATAACAGGATTTGCTTGTTGATATTTTAAATCCCCACTTGAATGACCACTTTCCCTATTGCTTTCCTAATGTTCTCTAACACATATGTCTCATTTCTTCCTCTCATCCATATGGCCCCATCATCTGCATATAACGCTGATTTGATGTGTCCATCTAAATCTGAAAATATATCATTAATCATAATGTTGAATAATATAGGGCTAATTGCGCTCCCCTGGGGAATTATTTACCTTAAACTCTGTAGAAATTTCTGATCCAACCTTTACTCTAATTTTCCTATCTGTTAAAAAGTCTAGTATCCAGTTATAAATCCTTCCTTAAACCCCATTCTATTTAGTTTAATAAGTAGTCCTTCCCTCCACATAGTATCATATGCCTTCTCAATGTCAAAATACACTATTATCATCAGCTCTTTCATTTCATTCCATTTGCATAAGTGTGATGTCAGAGCTATGGGTCTATAATTACCAGGATTGGTTGGGTCTTTACCAGGTTTGCTAAACGGTAGTATAACTGCACTTTTCCAACTTCTCGGTATTATTCCATCTTTCCAGCTGTCGGAACATGGCATAACATAACTGGTCTTGTCCTGGGGCTGTATATCCCGTGCCAAGCAGAGCTATATTGAGTTCTGTTATTGTAAAATCCACATCTAAAGTTGTTGTACCATCCTCCCTCTTCAGCTTCACGTCCTTATTTTCTCTGAGTGCCAGGTCTTTCTGTTGCTTATGAATATCCATAAGGTGATCACCACTATGCACAGCCGCAAAAGCCCTACCCAACATCTCTGTCTTTTCTTTGTCTGACACCGCTGTCTTTCCTCCATCTATCAAAGCTGGGATTCTTTTAAACATAGACCATATATCCCCTAACTCTACACCTCTACCTATGGAGGAACAGAACTCTCTCCAACTTTTCTTTTTGGTTAACTTAATTGTCCTACGTGCCACTGCCAAAACACTCTCTTGTGATAAATTCTTCTTTAATGTTTTAAAGGCTTTGTTTCGTTCTTTTACAGCTCTGCTACACTCCTCATTCCACCGGGGGACCACTTTCTTCCTGCCCTTTGTTGTTCTTTTTGGAATACTTAAATGTGCTGCATTTATAATGTGTTCTGTAATTTGCTTTGTGCATTCCTCTACATCACCTTCTAACGTCACAAGGTGTGCTGACTTCGTACAACATAACCTAAATTTTTCCCAGTCTGCTTTCTCAAAGCACCATCTGTTAATTGTACTTCCTTCTTGGAAACATACATTTGTGTTAATAATAGTGAGAACTGGAAAATGGTCACTTCCTATGGTAGAATCATTCATAACAAACCATTCACATGCTTTTACCAAATTATCTGATACCAGTGTGATATCTAAACATGATGTTTTACCCCTGTTCACATCCATTCGTGTTCCCTGTCCATTATTAATGCAGACCAGTGATCTTTCTTCCATCATTTCTTCAATTATGTCCCCATTATTATCTGTGTGATTGCTGCCCCATAAGCTGTTGTGTGCACTGAAGTCCCCACACCATATTTCTTTCCTGTATACAGTCCCTGCCATTTCATTCAGTTTATTGATATCTAAGTTTTTGCATGGGTTATAGAAATTAATCAGTTTAATGTTTCCCTCTTTCCTTGGGCTATAGATTTCAACTATTATACATTCTGAATCTTCTGAGCTTGGGGATTCCCTGTAGGCCAACCCATCCTTGATAAAGGTGATGCACCCTCCACCAGTTTGGTTGTTAGGTCTATCGTACCTTATAGAGCTAAACCCTGGTATCACATAATCTAGTCTGTCTCATAACCAAGTTTCTTGTACACATATTGCATCTGGAACAACATCTAATTCATGAATGTACTTTTTGAATTCTTGACCATTAGCTATAAGACTTCTTGCGTTCCACTGTAGTATGTAAGAACCATTATAAGTGTCCTAACCCTCAGTTTGTGTATTTCCATTTTCAGTTACCGTCAACAATGCATGTATTTGATCTGCTTTAATATCTTTCATATCAAGAAGCTTTCCTGCTGCTTCTACAATAGCCTTAATTCTGTCACTTTTCTTTTTCAACTGGGACGCAACATTGATGGTGTGACATATGAAACCCACAAAGTTTTTCACTATCAACGTATCATCGTCAACTTTACATTTATGCTCGCAACCATTCTGTGTGTGAGCTGGAATCTGGTTTTGTGTCTGATTAACTGGTGTTATGTTTCTTTGGACAATTCCACTGGAGTTTTTGTTATTTGATCCTGTTTCTCTTACTTTCTTTAGAGCTTCTGCATATGATACTTTGTTCAATATCTTCACCTTTTGGGCTTCTCTGGCTTCTCTTTGCACTTCACATCCACCAAATACAGCACTATGCTCTCCTCCACAGTTACTACATTTAATCTTTGCATCCTTTTCACATTTCCCATACTCGTGCTGACCCCCACATCTAGCACACCTTAGCTTTCCTTTGCACTGCTGAGCTGTGTGCCCCATCCTTTGACATTTATAGCATCTGATAGGGGGAGGGATGTATTCTCTCACGCTGTAATTTATGTATCCCATTTGGACTGACTTAGGGAGGGCTCTCTCAAATTGCACAGCCACAGATAGTGTGTCTTTTAATGATCCATCTCGTTTGCTTTTTAGTCTAGTAGCCTCAACTGCTTTGCCTCCCTGAATCTCATTTTTAATATCTTCCATTGACATATTCAAAGGGACTCCTGATATAACTCCTCTAACCTTTGCTGTTGCTCCTGGGATGTGGGCCTTCATCCTTTCCCCTTGAAGTGTGGACATACTAAGAATCTTTTCTTGTTATTTGCTGCTTGCATGTATCAGTATTCGTTTATTGTTTAAAAATCTTGCAAATTTGATTTTGCCAATCTCCTTCTCAATCGCCTTGGTAAGTTTAATTGGGTGATAGTGTCCACCATCCTGATTGAACTCAATTATAACTTTCCAATCGTTTCCTTGCACTTTCTACGTATTCTCAGGCTTCTGTTTCTCACTCTTGCTAGCTCTCAATTTCTTGTTATTACTTCCCTCGCCGGTCTC
>NC_060170.1:23133625-23138572 GCF_021292245.1 Micropterus dolomieu | reverse complement strand
TAAATGGTTGTATAACTGCACTTTTCCAACTTCTCGGCATTATTCCATCCTTCCATATTTTATTGAACAGTCTTAACACTAGCTTAATTGACTCTACTGGCAGCTGTTGGAATATGGCATAACATAACTGGTCTTGTCCTGGGGCTGTATATCCCGTGCCAAGCAGAGCTATATTGAGTTCTGTTATTGTAAAATCCACATCTAAAGTTGTTGTACCATCCTCCCTCTTCAGCTTCACATCCTTATTTTCAGTGCCAGGTCTTTCTGTTGCTTATGAATATCCATAAGGTGATCACCACTCTGCACAGCCGCAAAAGCCCTACCCAACATCTCTGCCTTTTCTTTATCCGACACTACCGCCTTTCCTTCATCTATCAAAGCTGGGATTTTAGTCGCTTTCCTTTTCCCACTCATTCTTTTAAACATAGACCATATGTCCCCTAACTCTACACCTCTACCTATGGTGGAACAAAACTCTCTCTTAATTGTCCTATGTGCCACTCCTTTGAAAATCCAAAACATTCTCTTGTGACAAATTCTTCTTTAATGTTTTAAAAGCTTTGTTTCATTCTTTTACAGCTCTGCTACACTCATTCCACCAGGGGATCACTTTCTTCCTGCCCTTTGTTGTTCTTTTTGGAATACTTAAATGTGCTGCATTTATAATGTGTTCTGTAATTTGCTTTGTGCATTCCTCTACATCACCTTCTAACGTCACAAGGTTTGCTGACTTCGTACAACATAACCTAAATTTTTCCCAGTCTGCTTTCTCAAAGCACCATCTGTTAATTGTACTTCCTTCTTGAAAACATACATGTGTGTTGATTATAGTAAGAACTGGAAAATGGTCACTTCCTATGGTAGAATCATTCATTCAACAAACCATTCGCATGCGTTTACTAAATTATCTGATACCAGTGTAATATCTAAATATGATGTTCTACCCCTATTCCCATCTATTTGTGTTCCCTGTCCATTATTAATGCAGACCAGTGATCTTTCTTCCATCATTTCTTCAATTATATCCCCATTATTATCTTCTTTCTTACAGTCCCTGCCATTTCATTAAGTTTGTTAATATCTAAATTTTTGCATGGGTTATAGAAATTAATCAATTTAATATTTCCCTCTTTCCTTGGACTATAGATTTCAGCTATTATACATTCTAAATCTTCTGAGCTTGGGGATTCCCTGTAGGCCAACCCATTCTTGATAAAGGTGATGAACCCTCCACCAGTTTGGTTGTTAGGTCTATCATATCTTATAGAGCTAAACCCTGACATCACAAAATCTAGTCTTGTAACCAAGTTTCTTGTACACATATTATATCTGGAACAATATCTAATTCATGAATGCACTTTTTGAATTCTTGACCATTAGCTATAAGACTTCTTGCGTTCCACTGTAGTATGTGAAGAACCATTATAAGTGTCCTAACCCTCAGTTTGTGTATTTCCATTTTCAGTTACGGTCAACAACTCATGTATTTGATCTGCTTTGATATCTTTCATGTCAAGGAGTTTTCCTGCTGCTTCTACAATAGCCTTAATTCTGTCACTTTTCTTTTTCAACTGGGATGCAACATTGATGGTGTGTCATATGAAACCCACAAAGTTCACTTTTTTCACTTTCAAAGTATCATCGTCAACTTTACATTTATGCTCGTAACCATTCTGTGTGTGAGCTGGAATCTGGCTTTGTGTCTGATTAACTGGTGTTACGTTTCTTTGGACAATTCCACAGTAGTTTTTGTTATTTGATCCTGTTTCTCTTACTTTCTTTAGAGCTTCTGCATATGATACTTTGTTCAAAACCTTCACCTTTTGGGCTTCTCTGGCTTCTCTTTGCACTTCACATCCACCAAATGCAGCACTATGCTCTCATCCACAGTTACAACATTTAATCTTTGCATCCTTTTCACATTTATTATACCCGTGCTGGCCCCCACATCTAGCACACCTTAGCTTTCCTTTGCACTGCTGAGCTGTGTGCCCCATTCTTTGACATTTATAACATCTGATAGGAGGAGGGATGTATTCTCTCACACTGTAATTCATGTATCTCATGTATTCATGTATGTAATACATTCATGTATATTCATGCATTTGAACTGACTTAGGGAGGGTTCTCTCAAATTGCACAACCACAGATAGTGTGTCTTTTAAAGATCCATCTCGTTTGCTTTTTCATGTAGTAGCCTCATTTGCCTCCCTGAATCTCATTTTTAACATCTTCCACTGACATATTCATTATCCTGAGATAACTCCTCTAACCTTTGCCATTGCTCCTGGGATGTGAGCCTTCATCCTTTCCCCTTGCAGTGTGGACATACTAAGAATCTTTTCTTGTTGTTTGCTGCTTGCATGTATCAGTATTTGTTTATTGTTCAAAAATCTTGCAAATTTAATTTTGCCAATCTCCTTCTCATTTGCCTTGGTAAGTTTAATTGGGTGATAGTGCCCACCATCCTGGTTGAAATAACTTTCCACTCGTTTCCTTGCGCTTTCTCCGTATTCTCAGGCTTCTGTTTCTCACACCGGCTAGCACTCAGTTTCTAGCTATTACTTCCCTCGCCGGTCTCGCTATGTTCCGACCTCTTTCTCTCAAGTCCCTTTTCAATCTCACAGATCTGGACATCATCCACTCCATCTCATCCCCATCTGAACTATTTGACATGATGTTACATTCACAGTACAGTTTATGCACATCCGCCAAACAAAAGTTAGAGCCTACTATGTTTTCCGACCACCGTTCGTTCACTCTCTCCACGTAGCTCCAAACCTCCGCGCCAAAACCGACCAACTAGCATTAGCTAAATCACCCAGACATTAACGTTCGGCTGCCCGACTGGCTTCAGCAGCGCGAGTCTAACATTACACCAAGTCTAACATTACATCTTCCATTAGGCTTCCAAATAAATATATCACTAAAATAACACTAACATATTTAAGATAATGTTGTATTTATAATTAATAATAAAAACTGAAAGTCAGCTACAGCCCATTTCTAATGAGATCGTAATGGTCCAGTGCAGTCCTTCTCTTTAGCACCCCCAGTGAACATTTGTTTCTCAAAGCTGTGGCAAAATGTACCCGAGGGTATGTAAATGTGGCGCTGCAAAAATGTGGTCAGTGGTTGGTTTAAACAATAATATTTGTATCAATGATCTAAGCAGCTTAGAAGCAGCTAAAGCAGGCGACCCTGCGGGTTTAAGAGGTTTTATACATCCAAAAACTAGACCAGGCGTTAAATTGAGGCAGGCGTTTATTTGTCAAAATGTGTTCCCACACCAGACCAGTAAAGGAGACAGGCGGCTATTTGGGACTCGGCTATTAATTGAAGTTGTACAGTAAATTAACTGTTTGTCTCTGTTTGTTGTTATTCTCTACATAGATGGTGCACATACTTTTTTTTTCTGCTTTAATAGAGCTATCAGAGGTGCTTTGGACCATGGTGATGCGAGTAGGGCTATGAATGGACACTACTCTCGGGGTTTTATTCCTGGTGCCTGTGTTTGGCCTGTTTGCTGTTCTCACTGTGTCCATTCTTTTGGTAATGGAGGGTCTGTCTGCATTCCTTCATGCCCTCCGGCTGCACTGGTAAGATAACAGTAACCACTAAAGTACTTGTATCACTGACATGGCCAATGTGCTGTGAATTATTTCAGTGTTTTATATTCATAGCAGCTTTTTGTTTTCTTCCTCAGGGTGGAGTTTCAGAATAAATTCTACAGTGGGACTGGAGTCAAGTTCATCTTAAACGACTCCATGTTCCTTTTGAGAATATCACCCTCATGCAATAATAAATTGTATTTGTTTTGAATTGAGTCTTCCTCCTTTCATTTGTTATTATATCTGGGTTTACACAAGCTACATGGAAGTTGACACCAAGACATTTCACCCACTTTTAGCACCAAATTCATCAACTTAAATATTGTGCGCAGTAACCCTTTTTAATGTACAATCTGTAATTCTTGGAAAGCGATCTTTGTGCTGCTTTTATTGAGATGTGATTAATATGCACACAAGCAAACCCATTTGACTACATATAAAGGCTTTGGTGCAGTATGCTGGAGAGAGAGATTATATTTTGCAAACTACAATAATTCTTCTGCAATAATGGCTAAAATTATTGACAAGTTAGTACTTAACATTAATAAATTAGACACCAATGTAGACTCTGCTTCTTGCACAATGATTTTAAATTAATAAAAACAACCCACAAAATGAAACTGCTGTGACTGGAATTATTATAGTGGCCTAGTGTGAAACTACATTTGGAATTATAATGAATGTATTAACTATAGGTAATATAATAACAGTACACTAAATAGCCTATACTATAAAATTAACACAATACTTTAATTTAATATTAGAAACTTATCCCTATAATATAAAAAAACATTTTATTGTGCTATTCTATATAAGTTTCTAACACTAAATACAACTATTAGTTCTAAGTTATATTTTGGAGGAGTTCTATAACATCTTTGGTCCAGCGCTAAAAGATGACCCACAACGCTTTGATGAAGTGCTGTACAGAGTGGATAGCTTGGTTTTGCCTATTAAGGAAGTCAACTTTAAACCTTTCAACATTTGTAGGATGAGCAACTGGAAAATGTCAGACTTCAACAATACCATGCAGGTGAGTTTAAGACATCCAGCGTGCACAAGTTGAAGGTTCTGGACCAACACAACATTGGTAGTCTCAATGTACTTACCAATCTTCTGTGTGCCGTACCTCGGTTATCAAGGTGACTCACTTCTTCTCAGGCTATTGAGGGAGAGGGGGTTGTGCCCTTATAATTTCCATAGACTGTATATAAGAAAGGTTATTTCCCTTAATTTCCAATCCCAATGTTGACAGGTATAATAGCACCGCCTTGCAGTCAACACTCTGGGAACGCGTTTACCGTTTCCTGTCTCCCCCAATCACCAAAGGCACGAG
>NC_060170.1:22973245-23133525 GCF_021292245.1 Micropterus dolomieu | reverse complement strand
ATATTGTGAAAAGGTTCAATATTGAAGACACCTGGTGCCACACTCTAATCAGCTAATTAACTCAAAACACCTGCAAAGGCCTTTAAATGGTCTCTCAGTCTAGTTCTGTAGGTTACACAATCATGGGGAAGACTGCTGACTTGACAGCTGTCCAAAAGACGACCATTGACACCTTGCACAGGGAGGGCAAGACACAAAAGGTCATTGCTAAAGAGGCTGGCTGTTCACAGAGCTCTGTGTCCAAGCACATTAATAGAGAGGCAAAGGTAAGGAAAAGATGTGGTAGAAAAAAAGTGTACAAGCAATAGGGATAACCGCACCCTGGAGAGGATTGTGAAGCAAAACCCATTCAAAAATGTGGGGGAGATTCACAAAGAGTGGACTGCAGCTGGAGTCAGTGCTTCAAGAACCACCACGCACAGACGTATGCAAGACATGGGTTTCAGCTGTCGCATTCTTTGTGTCAAGCCACTCTTGAACAAGACACAGCATCAGAAGCGTCTCGCCTGGGCTAAAGACAAAAAGGACTGGACAGCTGCTGAGTGGTCCAAAGTTATGTTCTCTGATGAAAGTAAATTTATCATAGAAAATATTTTCCACTTTAATTCTTGTTTTTGAAAGATTTTGTAATGCCTTGTGGTCTCCTTTTGTTATTTCCGTCTTTCCTCCCCACAGGATGTGGTGTTGATGCGCGCTCTCAGGGACATGAACCTGCCAAAGTTTGTGTTTGAGGACTTGCCTCTGTTCCTCGGGCTGATCTCAGACCTGTTCCCTGGGCTGGACTGCCCTCGTGTCCGCTATCCCAACTTCAATGATGCTGTGGAACAAACCCTGCGGGAGAACAGCTGTGTCATACTGTCTAACCAGGTGTCTCATCTGTATCTCAGGTTTTCCTACACAACAGACAGATAGATAGATAGACTATGTCTGTGCAAGTGAGTGTAGAATGATGTGCATTGTGATTCAAGATAAATAGGTCTCCTCTCCTGTACTGTGTTGGGTTTCGTTGGCAAAGATTTAGTTTCAGCATGTGAGTGTTTAGATGATGACACACCCTGTTCTTTATGCTTTCTGTGGTTTCAGGTGGATAAAGTGGTGCAGATGTATGAGACGATGATGACCAGACACACTACTATGGTGGTGGGCCCAACAGGTGGAGGGAAATCGGTTGTAATCAACACATTATGTCAAGCTCAGACCAAGTCAGTGTCAGTTTACATCACCTAGTTTTACACTTCTCTCCTCATCATTTGTGCACATAATAGTAACCTTTATTTCATGTCATAATTAGATTGGGATTACAAACCAAGATATATCCTCTGAACCCTAAAGCCATGAGTGTGATTGAACTTTATGGTATTCTGGACCCTGACACTCGAGACTGGACTGATGGGATCTTATCCAACATCTTCCGTGACATCAACAAGCCTACTGACAAAAAAGAGCGGAGGTAATAAAAAAACAAACCTTACAGGTGGCATTTAATCAGTGAGTTGATCAAGATGTGCAATATGTCAGTGATGTTATTCATTCATACAGTACATTGCAAAGAATTTCTGTGGAATATTACAAAAGACATGAACATTGACTCACAGGTACATCCTGTTCGATGGGGATGTGGATGCTCTTTGGGTCGAGAATATGAACTCGGTGATGGGTGACCACAAGCTCCTCACTCTAGCCAACGGAGAACGGATTCATTTACAGAGTCACTGTGCCATGCTGTTTGAGGTTTGTCTAAATTTTCAATATTGCTGTCAGCTGTTCTGCAAAGCAACTTTGAGAGAATAATGTAGGGAAATTTCACCGTCACAGGTTGGAGATCTGCAGTATGCTTCCCCCGCTACTGTTTCCCGCTGTGGGATGGTTTTTGTTGATCCCAAAAACCTGCGATACACCCCATACTGGCAGAGATGGGTGAACAACAGATCTGGCGGGGTATGAGAAAAACACATATACACTGTATATAATAATTGTACTTGCTTATAAATGATAATGGTTTTTTTTAGGAACAAGACGTGCTCAACAAACTGTTCGAGAAGTATGTGCACAGCTCTATTGACATGATTGTGGATGGAATCGTTGATGGGAAACAGGGCCCAAAACTGAAGACTGTTGTCCCTCAGACAGATCTGAACATGGTGGGTTAATCTCTTATGATCCATCCATCCATCATACTCCAGTACTGGTATTGTTGTATTTATTTTATTAGGATAGTCCCATGTTTAGACTACTTGGGTGAACTGTGCATGTGTTGGCTGTGTGTTCAGGTGACTCAGCTGTGTTTGACACTGGATGCGCTGCTTGAGATTGAGACTAGTAGAGCTGAAGTCCTGGAGTGTTACTTCCTGGAAGCTCTGTACTGCTCACTAGGGGCCACATTGCTGGAGAGCGGCAGGACCAAGTTTGATGAGTTCATCAAAAGGCTTTCCTGCTTAACCTCAGTGAATGATGAGAACATGCTGGCTGGACCTGGTGAGATCCCAGGTAAAAAAACAGATAGATAGAAATGAGCATTTGCTATCAAGATTAGAATACCCTTTTAGGTGACTTTTAATATTGGTTAGTGGAGAATTTGTTTGGGAGGTATGGCTATATATAATATGAGATTATAGTTTTACTTTTACACTTTGCTGCTACTGCTATACTCTAATTCTGAACATGCATACGTGCAAGTCTTACTATTGATAAGAAAATGTCCATACAGGATACCTCCCGACTCTCTATGATTTCCATTTTGATGGAACACAGGAGAGGTGGGTTCCCTGGAGTTCCCTGGTCACCAGATACATCCACAACCCTGAAATGAAGTTTGCTGATATTCTAGGTAATGGTCAATTTGGTGAGCTATGATGCAAGGACAGAAGTGTCCTGCATACATACATATGGATTTAAACATTTTGGCCCTCCCAAACTTTACTTTACTTTAGTGCCAACTATCGACACCACGAGAGCCAGCTGGATCCTGGAACAGATGGTGAAGATAAAGAGGCCAGTGCTTCTGGTGGGAGAGTCTGGCACCTCCAAGACCGCTACCATTCTGAACGTCCTGAAGAACTTGAATGCAGATACAACTGTGAGTTTATCATCTTACCATGCATGTGCACATTTGTCACTTGAGTTTGAATACTTTAAAATTCTTCCCTTTTGTTTCTAGATTACTCTGATCATCAACTTCTCATCCAGAACAACGTCAATGGACCTACAGAGAAACTTAGAAGCCAAGGTAGAGAAAAGGACCAAAGAGATCTATGGGCCTACAGTGGGGAAGAGACTGCTTGTCTTTATGGATGACATGAATATGCCAAAGGTACCGGCTCCGAGCTCTCAACCAAGTTTCTTATCGCCTTTACTGTGGTGAGTGACAACGCTTGTATTTTTGACAATATTGTAATATACTGTATGCTCGCCCAGGTGGATAATTACGGCACACAACAGCCTATCGCACTTCTGAAGCTGTTGTTGGACCGGGGAGGCATATATGACAGAGGGAAGGAGCTTAACTGCAAAATTCTCAAGGACCTTGGCTTTATTGCTGCCATGGGAAAGGCAGGAGGTGGGAGGAACGAGGTGGATCCCCGCTTTATCTCGCTCTTCAGTGTTTTCAGCATCCCCTTCCCTGCAGTGGAGTCCCTCCACCTTATCTACGCTTCTATTATCAAAGGCCACTGCAGAGTGAGTATTTCTTTTCCACATACATCAATACACACCAGAATTTCAGTCATCAATATTACTCAGATTTGTTAAACCTGATCAAATCTTTTAGCCATTTGAGGACGCCATACAGAAAGTTTGTGATAAGGTCACCTTCTGCACTCTGGAACTGTACAACAACATCATCAAAGATCTTCCACCCACTCCCTCCAAGTTCCACTACATCTTCAACCTGAGGGACCTGTCAAGAGTCTACAATGGACTGACCATCACCAAACCTGATGGGTCTGATCAAGCACAGACACTCTATTAGCAGATTAACAGAGATGGTGCAGTTACAGGTCTGTGTTTCTAAATGTCTTTTCTTCACCTAATTTCTCTCACAACAGGTTTTTGACTGTCACCCAATTTGTGCGTGTCTGGAGAAATGAATGCCTGAGAATCTTCCATGACAGACTCATTGATGAAACTGACAAAGCCTTGGTAATTGTTATTAATAATAGCAGTGGATATTTATGCTGTAGATTCTCTTTTGTATTGACTGGAGGGACAAATACAATATGTGTAATTGTTTCTCAAGCTGTAACTACAAATGTAGGCTCAAAATCTACTGCATACTAAATAGTTTTGAGTGTTTTTCAATTTTCAAATGTTCCCAATGTGGGGCTTTTTGCCACCAGGTCCAAGGCCACATAAAGAACCTGATTGAAGAGCATTTCAAGTCTGACATGGAAGCAGTCATGAGGGACCCAATTCTTTTTGGAGACTACAGGACAGCCCTCAGTGACACTGAACCAAGGGTCTACGAGGACATACAGGACTACGATGCTTCAAAAGCTCTCTTTCAGGTAATGTCAAGTTATTAACTGTATTATTAACTGTTCCTGTTGCCTCAATCTAATGTTCTTTTTGGAATGTAATAGTAAAATAAATGTGACAATAGTCAGTTATTTTCTGTCATCCTGTCTTTAAATATACTGAAAGTCCACTGAGTTTTTGCATTCTGCAGGAAATTCTTGAGGAATACAATGAGAACAAGTCGAGGATGAACTTAGTACTGTTTGATGACGCTGTGGAACATCTGACCCGTGTGCACCGCATCGTCCGCATTGATCGTGGCCACGCACTACTCGTCGGTGTGGGGGGCTCTGGCAAGCAGTCCCTCACCAAGCTCGCTGCCTTCACTGCCGGCTGTGAGGTTGTAAAACACAAGAACCATGAAAAGTGTTACAATTACAATTAAACTTTTGGTGTGTAGTGGTGAACAAGAAGATTTGGAATATAGTGACTCTGTCTTCCAATGTTGAAATAGCAGTCTAAAGGGAAAATTAGGGTTTGAGAGGTTAAGCAGCATTAAACTACACCTTCATAGTGATTATTAAAGTGTTTTTTCACTCTTATTTCTATGTTATCAAACATCTCATGTGAAGAGATATTTGCAAAGAAATCTCCAGCATCTAGTAATGGAATCTTCTTTTCCCAGATGTTTGAGATAACACTAAGCAGAGGATACAGTGAGTCAAACCTCCGTGACGACCTGAAAACACTGTACTTGAAGCTTGGCATTGAAAATAAGAAGACAGTGTTCCTCTTTTCTGATGCACATGTTGTTGAGGACGGCTTCTTGGAACTCATTAACAACATGCTCACCTCAGGTTGGATATCACTCTATACCCCAGGCTCATCCTACATTTATCTTTCTTAAAAGCTACAGCTGTAGCCCTCTGATCATGCTTTGTCTTTATAGGCATTGTGCCTACATTGTTCCCTGATGATGAGAGGGAGTCACTTCTCAACCAGCTTCGTGATGAGGCTCTTAAGATGGGAGCAGGTCCTTCCAAAGAGAGTGTGTGGCAGTACTTTGTCAACAAGTGCGCCGACAATCTACATGTTGTTTTAGGCATGTCTCCAGTGGGCGACACCTTGAGAACACGCTGCAGGAACTTCCCAGGTGAAAAACGATGTCAGACTTCACTTGATTTGAATATAATTTCTGATTTTATTTAACCAACTGTGTGTGCTTCTGTCTCAGGACTGATGAACAACACTGTGATAGACTGGTTCCTGCCGTGGCCTCCACAGGCGTTACTTGCAGTGGCTCAGTCTTTTCTCGGTGTGTAATTACACACATTTGTATCTTTTTTGCTTTGTTTTTGTTGTGGAAAAGTTTTTTTCTTTACTTTGTTTAGCTGCGATGAGACCTACAACTGAAAATTCTATATTATATATTTTACAGGTGAAAGTCCAATGATTCCTGTGGCACACTCTGCAGCAGTGATAGCTCATGTATGCATGGTCCATAGCTCTGTGGGTGACTACAGCAAGCTCTTCCAGCAGAAACTCAGGCGTTGTAACTTTGTTACTCCAAAGAACTACTTGGACTTCATTAGCACCTACTCTAACCTCTTGGAGGAAAAGGACCAATCTATCCTGGGTGAGAAGATGGAACATGTTAATTAATTCAGTGCCTCTGTGGGAAGGGTTACACTGGTGCCACGTGTGCATTAATACGTTTGTGATGATGTGAGAGACTGTGTTTTGTTAACTTGTTCTCTCCTCTTCCAGCTCAGTGCAAGCGTCTAGAGGGAGGTTTGGATAAACTGAAGGAGGCCAGTGAGCAGCTGGCTGAGCTGAATGTCAAGCTAGCAGAGCAGAAGGTGGTCCTCGCTGAAAAGTCCACAGCTTGTGAGGCCCTGCTGGATGAGATCACCACAAACACCACTGTAGGTCAGTGAGTACCCGCATCTCTTACGCCAGAGTTATAATAAACACAGTGTACTGTAGGCTTCCGAAACTAAACACAGCTGTTACAAACCACTTATCAATAACTTTTCCTTCTAGCTGAGGAGAAGAAGACTCTGGCAGAAGACAAAGCCAAAGAGATTGAAGAGCAGAACAAAGTGATAGCTGTTGAGAAGAAAGAGGCTGAAAGCTCCCTGGCTGAGGCTCTGCCGGCATTAGAGGCAGCCCGCAACGCCCTGCAAGACCTGGACAAATCTGATGTCACAGAGATCCGGTAAACTCTCCTCCTTACTCAGAGTGTCTTTTTCATTCTGTTGCTGAAAAACCTAACAATGATGGTCAGACTGATCAGGTTCAAGGAATAAACACGCATACTAAACTTCTGTAAAAGAAAACTGATGATATGCAAAACCAGGACTTAATATACCAAAAAGCAAACTTATGCTCTCTGTTAATCTGTTCACATCCCTCTATCTGCCTTGTCCTGCTGGTCCATTATGTAGATCCTTTGCCAAGCCACCCAAACAGGTGCAGGTGGTTTGTGAGTGCATCCTGGTGATGCGTGGCGTCAAGGAGATCAGTTGGCAGTCAGCCAAGGGGATGATGTCAGAGGCTAACTTCCTGCGCTCGCTGATGGAGATGGACTGTGATTCCATAAATAACAACCAGGTCAGGACTGTCAAAGGTAAGTCAGCTTCATGATCAATGGAAACCTAAAATGCGTTTGGCAAGTATGCCACAGTTGTTTTTTTGCAATTGCCCCACTGCTAGGCTTCCTAAAGAACCTCCACACGACCTTTGAGGAGATGCAAGCCATCAGTAAGGCTGGCTCGGGAATGCTCAAGTTTGTTGAGGCTATCATGGGTTACTGTGATGTTGCCAGGGAGATAAAACCCAAAAGAGAGAAGGTAATGTATGGTTCGTAAGTGCACATTACATCAAGCTCTGTAAGAAGGAACACAGATTAAACAGCTAAACTGTTTTATATTTTTTTAAGTTGGCACGCCTAGAGAAGAACTTCTTTCACAGTAAGCGGGAGCTGGAGCGGATTCAGAGCGAACTTACCAAAATCCAGAAAGAGTTGAAGGCTCTTGGAGAAAAGTACCACGCCGCTATCGGGGAGAAACAGCTGCTACAAGAGGAGGCTGAGCTCATGGAGAGGAGGCTGATAGCTGCTGACAAACTAATTTCTGGCCTGAGCTCCGAGAATGAACGGTGCGGCTATAAAAGACCCACCACTGGGGGGCACAGTACCTGCGCCTAACCAACCCTGCTCAGAGTTGCTTATTTGTTTATTTTGTTATATTTGTCACCCCTTTTCCTGTCTTTCTTCAACTCTTCCCACTCAGGTGGACACAAGATTTGGAGGAGTTGAAGCAGCGTCGCGTGCGTCTCCTGGGTGACTGTCTGATCTCTGCTGCTTTCCTGAGCTACGAAGGGGCCTTCAGCTGGGACTTCAGGAATGAAATGGTATACCAAATATGGGTTAAAGATGTGCAGGAGAGAGGCATCCCCTTAAGCCAGCCTTTCAAATTGGAAAACCTTCTGACTGATGAGGTAGAAATCAGCAGGTGAGAAGAAACTGATATACAATATGAATTTGTCCTATCAAATGATAGGAATTACTTGTTGTAGTAGCAGGACGGCTGCTTGTTGCAAATATATGGATCTGTCTTTATTTCAATGGCTCTTAACACTGACTATAGGGCTAATAAATAATAATAAACCTTGTGTGACAGATGGGGCTCAGAGGGCTTGCCTCCAGATGAGCTGTCAGTGCAGAATGGAATCCTCACAACCAGAGGGAGTCGATTTCCCATGTGTATTGACCCTCAACAACAAGCCCTCAACTGGATTAAAAAGAAGGAAGAAAACAATAACCTCAAGGTACAAAAAAGCTCATACATGTGTACCTTTTGTGTCTTTACTGCTTACAAGTCCCAGACTGACTGCAATAGTTCCCCACTGCTTACAGCCCCGAGTCAGCACTTTGGAAAGAGTCACTACGTGCGGTCCTGACAGTGTGATCATCCATTTTCCCCCCAGATCTCATCTTTTAATGACCCAGACTTCCTGAAGCAGCTAGAGATGGCCATCAAATATGGATTCCCATGCCTTTTCCAAGATGTGGATGAGTACATCGACCCAGTGATTGACAATGTCCTAGAGAAGAATGTAAAAGGAGCAGAGGGCAGACAGGTCATCGTGCTGGGTGACAAGGAAGTTGACTATGATCCCAACTTTAAACTTTACCTGAACACCAAACTGGCTAACCCTAAATATTCCCCATCAGTGTTTGGAAAAGCCATGGTCATTAACTATACTGGTAAAATCCCTAGTTTTTGTGTGTAACATTTGAACAGCATATACTAAATGCTTTGCCTTTCTATTTCTGATCATTTATTGTAACTGTGTTTGCGTAGTGACCCTTAAGGGTTTGGAGGACCAGTTGCTGAGTGTTATCATGGGCTTTGAGAAGAAGGAGCTGGAGGAGCAGCGTGAGACTTTGATCCAAGAGACAAGCAACAATAAGAAACTGCTGAAGAACCTCGGGGACTCCCTGCTCAGAGAGCTGGCCACGTCTACAGGCAACATGTTGGATAACACAGAGCTGGTTCACACATTAGAGGAGACAAAGTCAAAAGCCAGTGAGGTCAGTTCAGCTACAGCAAACATTAGTGAAACTCATGGAACAATATAAATTTCACCAAAGTTATTAATCCCAGTTTTTTCTGTTGTTTGATGTTGTGATAATCAGGTATTTCAGAAACTAAAGTTGGCTCAGAAGACATCCGTTGACATTGATAAACTCAGAGACGGCTACCGACCTGCTGCCAAGCGCGGTGCAATCCTGTTCTTTGTACTGACAGAAATGGCTCTGGTGAACAGCATGTACCAGTACTCTCTAGCCTCCTACCTGGAGGTGTTTGACTTTTCACTGCGCAAATCTCTGCCTGACTCTGTCCTGCTCCAAAGACTGAAGAACATCATGAACACTCTGACATACAGTGTTTATAACTATGGCTGCACAGGTATGATATTAAAGACTGAATAATGACATAGATTGAAAAATGTGCATTTCTTTAGATAAAGCACAGTACTCATGATTACTTTGTAGATGTTAAACTGTCTGTTTTCCTTAGGTCTGTTTGAGAGACACAAGCTACTCTTTTCCTTTAACATGACCATCAAGATTGAGCAGGCAGAAGGGAGGGTGCCTCAGGAGGAGTTGGAGTTCTTTATCAAGGGTGAGAAATCCAAGAGAAGTTTAACTCTAAAATATTTAGGTAGATTACAGTGATCACAAACATCTGTATGCACACAATGTACAAAGTAAATTTTCTTATTTTTCCACTAAAGGTAATCTATCCCTGGAAAAGAGCACTCGCAAAAAGCCTTGTGACTGGCTTCCAGACCAGGGCTGGGAGGACATAGTGAAACTCGCAGAGCTCTTGCCTGAGCAGTTTGGCTCTCTGCCTGATGATGTGGAGAAAAATTCCACTGAATGGAAGTCTGTAAGTGACTGACCACAGTGACAAGAATCACCATAGGCATTTCACTGAATCGGTTGAGAGTCTAACCCTCGTTCTATTTCTCCTCAGTGGTATGACTTAGATGGCCCAGAACAGGCTCCATTCGCCATGAAATATGAAGAGAACCTGTCAGCCTTTCAGAAGCTGCTGTTGCTGCGCTGCTTCCGTGTTGATAGGGTCTACAGAGCTGTGACAGACTATGTCACTGTCACCATGGGCGAGAAGTGAGACTTTTTCTATTAATTTTTCTGTTCTATTAATAATGCAGTTAAAGATATATACACAATATGTATATACTGTCACTGTGATACAGTATACTTTATATACAGTTAATGTATATACACCACTGTGGTGCAGGTTAAATTGACAGAGACAAAGTTTACAGATGATATAACTATTTAAACAGAGAGAAATCAGGCCCTGAGTTTCCACTTGTTGTTGTATTTCTGCTCAGATATGTTCAGCCCCCTGTGATCAGCTTTGATGCAGTTTATGAGCAGAGCACACCTTCCTCCCCCATTGTCTTCATCCTGAGTCCTGGCTCTGACCCAGGCAGTGATCTCAAGAAACTAGCAGAAAGGTCAGGCTTTGGAGGCAAGTTGAAGTTCCTCGCTATGGGCCAAGGCCAAGAAAAGGTACTGAAGACTTCTTAAGTCTGGTCAAGTGAATTGAGTGTAAGGATCACTAAGTAGTCACACTAAGTAAAAATAAAAAGTTAAGAAGTTGAGAGTAATTGCAGTTGCTGGAGAGGGCTGTGTCCCGTGGTCAGTGGTTGATGCTACAGAACTGCCACCTGCTGGTAAAGTGGCTACAGGAACTGGAGAAGTCCTTAGAGAGGATCACCAAGCCCAACCCCAACTTCCGTTTGTGGAAGTTGGGGTTGGTCACCACTAACCTCATTAAGGATTTCCCCATTGGTATCCTGCAAAAGTCTCTAAAGGTGAAACACATTTTCTCTACCTTCAGCAGTTTGGATTTTTGTAGATGGGAGGGCTAAGTTTCTAAAATCACGCAAGGAATTCCTCAAATACATGTTGTATTTTATGCTTTTATTCTGTATGTTGGCAGTATGACATTGTAGCATTTCAAGCACAGCAAGGTGATACTTTTTAAAAATTGTACACACCAGTGGGGGATAACCACATTCAATGAGCATGGAAGTAACAGTCACATACTCCCAATACATATCAGAATGTTTTTTGAAGCTAGTGAAAAATCTCAAACAAGGGTGGTTTAATGACAGTTATATTTCACTTTTTAGTGGTTTAAACTATGTAACTGTGCTCAACAGGTGTGTATGGAGATTCTGAACACCTACCTGACCAAAGCTCACAACCAAGGAGACAGCAATCTTCCCTGGGGAAGTCTTAAATACCTTATTGGGGAGGTTAGGCTGAACTCATTATGTTTAAATAAATTGTATATTCATTATGTTTCTAGCTTATGCTGCAAGTTTCGCTTGTCCGTATAATGTTTTCTAGGTGATGTATGGTGGGCGAGCCATAGATAGCTTTGACCGTAGGATCCTGACTGTCTACATGGATGAATACCTTGGAGACTTCCTCTTCTACAACTTCAGGTGCTTCCACTTCTTCTGCAACAAGGACGTAGATTACAAGATCCCTCCAAATGGCCCAAAGAATGTATATGTTGGTCAGTTGTGTTTTTCATTATGTCAAGTTGCCTTATTTTAAAAAAAGAGAAGTAAATGTTCTTTCATCACTCACAGCTATACTCTGTTACAGATGAGATTGAGACACTGCCACTGGCAAACACATCAGAGGTAACGGGTCTTCATTCCAACGCAGAGATAGGATACTACACGCAGGCAGCTAAAGACATGTGGCGTCACCTAATAGACCTGCAGCCTCAGACCGGTAGGATTTACTTTTCATCTCTCTTGCCTCTCTGAGAGCAGAAGAGCATCCCCAGAAATAATATATACTATTTTTCAAATGGAGAAGCTGTTCCATACTGTTAAAGGGTGTTTGCCTTTCACTCTTTTCCACCATGCTGAGAAGTTCCACACTCTCTTATGCCTCAGGTGAATCTGGTGGAAGCATCAGTAGGGATGAGTACATCAGCCAGGTGGCCCAGGACATTCAGAACAAGCTGCCCAAGTTATTCGACATGGACGTGATCCGTAAAAAGTTTGGCCCAGACGTTTCCCCAACCTCAGTGGTGCTGCTTCAAGAACTGGAGCGCTTCAACAAACTAGTAGTCCGCATACAGCGCTCTCTGGCTGAGCTGCAGAGGGTGAGAAGGAGGGGCGGGGGACAACAAGATATGGGGGGGGGTTAATACAGACAGGTGTCGCATCTTTGTGCTTCTCAGGGTTAGACTTGTTCTGATTCTCCTTGTGTCCCCCAGGCCTTGGCTGGTGAAGTGGGAATGAGCAGTGAGCTGGATGAGGTCGCTCGGGCCCTTTTTAATGGTCACATCCCTGCCATTTGGAAGAAGTTAGCACCTGACACCTTGAAATCCCTCGGCAACTGGATGAGCCACTTCCAGAGGCGTTATGAACAGTATAATTGCTGGGTGAGGATGGACACACACTACCACAGATAACCTCTTATAAGTAGCCGTCTGCATTATTCTGCCATTACAAGACAGTCAACACACAAGTTATGAATACATTTTTATGTCTGATGTGTCTGTGTATGTTGTTTCCACCAGGTGGATGTGGGAGAGCCAAAGGTTATGTGGCTATCAGGACTCCATATCCCAGAGTCCTACCTGACTGCCCTGGTCCAGGCCGCATGCAGGAAAAATGGCTGGCCTCTGGATCTATCCACACTGTACACCGAGGTGACCCAGTACCGCAGTGAGGATGAAGTCAGTGACAGACCTGGACAGGGTAATGAAATGACTCTCACCATTTGCACGATTAGCGATGAGTTATAAAGACTAATAGTCTTTTTCCGTACAGGCTGCTTTGTGTCTGGCCTGTACCTGGAGGGAGCAGACTGGGATATGGAGAAGGGCTGTCTAGTGAGGAGTAAACCAAAAGCTCTGGTTGTTGAACTGCCAATTCTCAAAGTCATCCCTGTAGAGACACGCCGCCTCAGGCTACAGGTGCGAACCACAAGCGCTACAAGCCTCCATACAATACTTTAGTTCACTATTTTGATGGCTTTTCCTGTTGTCCTGATGTGTGAATTTCCGTGTGCTTTTTACCACAGAATACGCTGCGGACACCGGTGTACACCACGTCCTTGCGGCGGAATGCAATGGGTGTGGGACTGGTGTTTGAGGCAGACCTGTTCACCACCATGCACATCTCCCACTGGGTGCTCCAGGGAGTCTGTTTATGTCTCAATGCTGACTAAAGACAGCCCTCAGCCGCACTGAGCTAGTTTGCTTTCACACAGTCTATTTTGGCATATTAATTAATAACAATGTCTCATGTTTGATAGCTCTTTGATTACAGGATAAACAAATACATTTTTATTAAAGATTGTACATGGTTTATGAAATAAACTGATAGACACATAAGAAAACTAGGGTATTTTTGACTCAATATCTACTTCATAGCTTTCTTTATTTTCTCACTAGGTGGCAGCACACAACTGTACTGAGCTCCTCACTGTGGGCAGTAGCTCCAGGGATTAAGTCCCAGTATGTTACAGTGAGTCAGGATCTTTCAGTGTCAGTCTGCTGTTTATTAATGAATACATGTTTGCAGTTGTTGTTTCTCTTTCAATAAAACATTTCAGAATTCTGTCCATTCTCAAAAAGGACAGTGGATGCTCAGTATTTCTGCTGAGGTTGTAAAAGGGAACGTAAGCTGCTGCATACAGTGGAAAATGTACCACTGACCAAAAGCTGCTAAAGTTTTCCACTTTACCCAAGTAGCTTTTCAGCTGTTCCCTGCGGTATAGGCAGGTAGCACTGTGTGCTGTATTGTAACATTTAAGGAACAGATCTAGTGCAGCGTTGAGTAATAGAGGCTGCTGAGGTCAGCATGCCCAAGTAGGTGAAGTTTACTCTAAAAATCAGACCACACCGGAGCACCTGGCAGCTGGTGTGGCAGTGACGTCACAGAAACACAGAAATAAAAACAGCAACAGTTTTGAGCCATACAGTAACACATGCAACATCCATCATGTAGCTACATGAAAATATGTTAACATTTACTAAGTCTTAAGTCCTGTAAAAGCCCAAGATCACTGCCATGCTTCTCATTACTGAATTGTGTATCTTAAAAGGGCCCCCTCTGAATGGCAAATGGTAAAGAACCGGCCCCTTTTCAGCTCTATCTGGTATGACTATCGCAAAGAGTGAAGATCAGGACACGTGTGTGTTTCCCTGTTGAAAGAATGGTGTGTCTAATGAACCTACACTTCATGTGAGTGAGCAGATCTTCAGTGAATGCACCTACACAGACAATGATGCAGGTACTTCTGCTTGTCTAGTATTAGGGGGAGGAAATGATGCAAGCAGGAGAGTAACAAAAAATTATTTTAAAATCATCTCAGTGGAGCCTAACTCCAGTCACCCTCCTCAAAGGTCAAAATGATTTTCAGCTGCTTGTGACTGAAGGGATTTACATTAACCCCAAACACCATGGAGTGGCCTGGTAAAATACCATGGGTGCCCTGAAACAAAAGACTGACACATCATTTTCCAGATCTCCCCGCCCCCCCCAAGTTTCCGTTGTTGTGATTGGGAGCAGGTGGGGTATGTGGGCTCAGTCCTATTAAAGGGCAGTCAGTTTCTCCCTTTTGTATAGGGGGTGATTAGTGCCAGTCTGAATGCCCTTCTGTGAGTGTCAAAGTGCGCCGTCTCTCATTACCTGAGAACGTCACCAAAACTACAGAGCACTAGCCAGTTGCATAAGTGCTCTTTGCAGTCTGCAGCATCTTTTGCAGCTGGTGAGAGATGCAGCTCAGCCCATGAGGTGTAGTCTCCCCAACCACAGATATACATCTTGGGCTCAAGTTTTTGGTTGCAGAGCCAGGAGTTTAGTTTGGACCAGGACCACAGCCCAGTGGTTACTGTATGCTTGCACTGTAAACCTACATATCCCACAATAATGGGACAAGGGAGGTTACAGTAATCTCATCTATGTGTTTTTGTCCTATGGTGGTCCTGTGCATTTATGTCCTATGTAACCATTTTGTCCTATGGTTACCATCATATAAGCATAGGACATATACTGTATATATACAGTATATAAGGTATATATATGTGTGTGTGTGGTAACAATCTAGTTAAAGTAACAACCTTACTTGGACTTTGGGCTTTTAAATATAGCCTAACTTTTCGAATCAAATAGTGCCAGAACTTTATCAGAATGAGTTTTATATTAAGTTGTGTTTCCCCCAAAACAATTACTCATCCCCGGCACAGCTCCAGTTATTTCAGAGGAACCTCGGCTCGTAGACGCAGCAGCCCATCATTCATTTAGCACAAGTACAGCGCGTAATGTGCCGTCGCCTTGAGCGCGCATTGTCCTCTGTGAGAGGTTGGAACGGGGCAGAGAGAAAAAAGACCTAGTCTGCTTTTAAAAGACCCGAGGAGACTATAAAAGTGGTTTCATGCCCGCTGCAGTAAAGGCTCGGCTCGAAATGTGCACAGACAGACGGAGGTAGGCAGAGCATATAGAGAAAGGAGGATAACACACTTAACAACACCCACCCGCCCACGCACACACATTCTGTTGAAGGTTTATTTTCAGATGTGGGCGCTCTGTCATAGGTAGAGACAAACGAGAAGCGTGAGTTCATGGGGCGGCATTCTTCTTTAGTTCACTTAGGATTTCAAGACAGACAAATACACGCCTGTCAGGCATCGTGTGTGTGTAGTCTACAGAGGTGCATGTTTGCTACTTTACTGAATAGGATGCGCGTATTCTCTAGCCGACCCGGTGCTGTTTGACACATCCACCCCCACCCTCCCTATTTCCCTCCCGCGAGGTCGGATTCACTACCCGGTCTGTTTTGTAACCGGGGGGAAGTTGGGCTCATTTAAAACTTTTCTGGCCGTGCTTTTGATGCCACGGAAATGGGACCGCGCCAACGGGAGAGCGTGTCCGCGCTTTGCAGAGAAAGTTTGCTTTGGACGGTGCTGATACTCTGGCTGACCGCGTTCGTTGACGGGACTTGGAAGACCGGACTTTACAAAAGCTACTCAGCCGGGACTCAGCTGAGCAGAGACCAGGCAGCAGCCTCTCACTCCTCAGTCTATCAGAAAAGGTAAGGAGGCAACCACTTCCTATTCATTTTATAGTATTAGGCTACAATACCTACACATGTCTGTGCACTGCGATTCCTCAAGTATGTCTTGTTATAGCCTATGCAGAGAGGCTACTAACCTTTTTCTTTACTCTACAGTCTACTTTTAAACCTTACAGCCACATGTTGTCACTGCATGACTCAGCTACTCCCATCTCCATCCATCTACCAGGTCCTATTGTCTTCCTGACAGTTGGTTTCCTTTTTCCTGTGCTGGCAGCACACACTGCTCTGTTGACTCCCATCCTCATTGTTGTCCCGCCTCACCCACCTTCTCTCTGTGTGGCTCCTGAGAGCAGCCCCACTGTCTCCGAGGAGTGTTGGGTGCTCTTTGTCCCTTGCAGCGGGACATGTAGGAGCAGCAGCAGCAGCAACGTCTGCTCCTTCTCTGCTGTCAGGGCACTCTTCAGACCATCGCCTTTAGTCCTCCGATCTGTCCACATGAAACCTGCTCCTGTGCTGTGGATCCCAGTGGCGAAGACTGGATGCATCTTGAATGAGTGTTATAGACAGGGAGTGGGGGAGATGTGATTTTTTTTGTCTGTAATAAAGTACACAGGATTGATAGCTTAAGAAAAGGTCACAGTAAAAAGCGGGATGAGATGGTCTCATGATTGAGTTGTTGACAAGGGCGTTTTTCTGATGAAGAGTCACTAGACTAAACACACAGGCAGGAGCGCTAACCAGCCCTGCTTCCCTCCTGGACAGAACCAGTGTTTAGCTCGGAGTCTAGCCAGTGCTTAATGATGAGAGGAGGACGTTTCCCATCTTACAAATATTTATGCTGTCAGATTGTGTGTGTGTGTGTGTGTGTGTGTGTGTGTGTGTGTGGGCTCAATGTGGCCCGGAGGCTGAAACTCCTTTCCCCTCTGATGAGGCCTTCTTCCTCTGGGTGTGTCCAGGTGGTCCTCTCCTTCGCTCCACTGGCTCACCTCTCCACTCAGCTCCCCTGTCGCTCATGGCCAGAGGTTTGTGGACATGTTTACCAAACACATGCAGCTGGGACTCGACCGCATCTGGGCTTGTTGTGGGAAGGGGAAAGGCGAGTTTACAGCCGGTCCACTGCTGTTTGTAAGCAGCAGTGGAGGAATGGCAGGATCAAAGCTCACAGACAGAGGAAGCTGCCGCTGGTGTGAGTCAGCCACCACGGGGAGGTCAGCGGGCTTTAGGTGACATGAGAGGAGCTGGAGGTCTCAGTCCACCTGCTGTCTGGCAGGCCTGATCTGTGAAAGCAGCAGTTTATGATGTGTCAAAAAAGGCAGACAGTGGCAGTGGGATTTCAGAGAGCAGAGGGATCTCTCATGGGCATTAGCAACTTGACATTCAATGACAGAAACTTGCCTTTGTGGTTCAGGAACTTAAAAGGAAGTAAATATTAATTTTAGACTGGGGAAGGATTCTGTCACAGGGAAACCTTCACTAAGAATGTCTTCCCGTTGCAGCTCCTGTCTTCACACAGTGATTAACCAAATCAAAGGGGATTAACAACTCTTGAGTAATTTCTTGACTGGTGTGGTCGCTCTGTGGAGGACCTGATAAAGTGTTCACTCACCCTTGTCGCTCATAACGACTATATGAGCTCAGTACACCGGGGGGTTACGGAGGTAGCTGCTTCTTTATTTCTTGTCTCGCCCACTTTTTTATCCTCCTTTGGAAGACTTGTCATGGTCTGACAGGCAGTCTGAACCCTGTGGCAGCCCCCACTCCTCACCCATCTTAACCATGTCCACGTTTTTCTTCAAGCATGGGAATGAAGATGACAGAGATCCCAGTAGGCTGAGCCCTGTGTGGCCTAAAGCAGAATGGCTTTCCATTTCACCATTAAAAGAATTTCAAGTAACGTATGTGCTCAAGGAACATTTTTTCATCGTTAGTAGGAAGCACTCAATATTTCCACAGCTCCATTAACATTCACCGGTGGCTGATACATTAATCAGGATTACTTTCAGGGAATGAGATTAGTCAAAAATGAATCTGCAGCCATTTGCTGCTTCTCTGTGATTTTATATCATTGTAAACTGAAAATCTTTGGTTTTTGGACTAGTGGCTGGATAAAATAAGACAATCTTAACACACATTAACATCTTGGATTCTTGGGAAATGGTGGTTTGCATTTTCACAATTTTTGATGTTTTATAGAATACATGATTCAACAAAGAAATAATCAAAAGATTAATTGATAATGAAAATAATTGTTAGTTGCAGCCATACATTTTTTTTAAGAAAGAACTTTTGTTTAAAACAAGACATTTGAAGATGTTGCCTTGGACTTTAGGAGATTGTGATAGCCATTTGTTGCCATATTTCACCATTTTATAACATTTTATAATTAATTTTACAACAATTAATTGATCAAGAAGTAATAAGCCCTGTATCAGTGCCCCAAGTACATACTGTACACTGCAGATGACCAGTCCATAACATCAGTGTCTCATTCATGTGCAGTGGAGCAGCTCAGCTCTCCATGGTGGTACATTTGTGACTTGTAATCGGGCTGTATGGAGCCATAGCTGTGATATAAGTGAATTCTTCAGTCTTTTTTTACCTTCAGCCTCAAACTCCTAAAGATGCACACAGCCGAGACAAACTCATAGCTCGCAGGTGTCCAGGCTTGAAAGCTCAAAACAGACAAAGACAAATGAGAGTTTTTCTCGTTCCTCCGAAGGCGCTGTGAAGAGGCACTTAGCCCAGACCTTCAAGGCCTCACTGTGGTGCTTTGATGATGTTCACCTTCCTCTGCACATGGAAAACACGTGACAGCTTTGAACCTGCTATATGATAGCCCTCCAACCCTAATATTCTGTTAACTTATCATTCAATAATCCAGTAATCAAATGCAAACTGAACTCTTGTCAGTTTTCTTTTCTGTAAGAGTTTGTTTCACTGTTCTCTTGTAGGCTTCACAGGTTCTGTCTGTTTTCCCCATGAAGCTGCAAATTATGACTCCAGGACTGGCATATCCCTCTCGCTTCATTAACGTCACTGTGATTGTACTCTCTATTTCTCTCTTTGTCATTTGTTATTGCACCACATTTATCTTATGCCTCTTCTATATCCCGTGGGACCAACAGTGCCATATAATTGCCTATCCTTCCACTTCCCTGTTCGCATCGGAAGCTCCCTCGTGTGACCCTTATGATAAAATTACCTTTGTCTCCTCTCCTCTGTCTGGCCCTTTGCCGCCTCTGTCTTTTGTCCTTTGTTCTCCCCAAGTATTTTTCCCACAGACAGAAATCTAGAGAAATTCCTTCAGATTTTTATCCATGCTGCATTTCAAACATATCTTTGAGTGTTCAGCTCTCCTCCTCCCACAGTACAGTGAATGGATGGGTGGATGGAGAGGTGGTTACTGAGACGCTTCTCACCAGAGTTTTCGCTTTATCAACCCTCTTGTCAGTTCGCACAGCTTAACTCCCAAATCCTACCTCCCCGCTCAGTCGGCTGCAGAAAGTGCGATCACGAAACATGCAGACTGAGCCATAAAGTACGAGGCGAAATGAGGGCACACACAGTAACTAATAAGTTCACGAGCTCTCTGTCAGATCAAGATTGTGAATTTAACTGTCGGCTGTGTGTGACTGTGAGAGATGGTTGATTCATTTAGCTCGGGCCCGGCGTTCAGAGTACTCCATGTGTGCTTAGAGACCTGATACTCACTGAGGGCCTGCTTGGTGCTTTTGCCAGTGAAACAGCATGATGCTGGTGGGTTTCACACTTCATAACACATGGGGCCTCCAGTAAGAGGAAGGTGTTGACTATGAAACATTTTAGAGTGAAAGACTGAGTGCACCGAGCACCTGTGTCCCTTTTTTATGAATAAAGCCAGAAAAAAATCAATGGACCATTGTATAGGAGTTCTCAGCAAAAACATGAGGAAGCTTATTTGCTGTAGGGCACGTAGGTAAGACTTAATCTTTAGTCTTTTACATACCAGAGGAGATAGAGATGTTACATGTACCCAGTTAATAAAATTATAGGCATCAAAGGATATCTCCAGTCTCTCTGCAGTGGAGGAAGTTTGTTTCTTGCTGCCTTGTTGTCATTATGTGTTGTGTGAATCAGTTTGAGCAAGTGTTGTAGGGAATGCAGGTACTGGTTTCAAGCCATCAAGAAAACTGTAAACTCTGTTATGCCAACGACGTTTGTGATTTCATTCACTGAAGCAGCAGCGGATGGCCTTTTCACTTCGGTTATTGCATGAGTGCAATGCAAAGAGGGTGGGGGGGGACCATAAAACCCACCCCCACTTCCCTCCTTGTACCCCCTGGTGACGGTCCTAGCTGTTCCCAGGTGAAACCTCCTCTCAGCCTGGGAAACTCAGATGTTTATCTGTTGGGTCTGGAGGATAAGTAGTAGGGAGGAGTTAGGGTTAGTATCCCCTTCCTTTACTCCCAGCTCTACCTGACCACAGCTCCTTCAATTTCTGAAATTTTCCACCCATGATTAGAGCAATTCTTTCTGGACAAGGGAAAGCAATCATGGGGTAATCATATAGATCCATGTTCATTTTTGTAGCCTCACGGCTGATGAATAATCTAAGCTACATGAAGGGTGGGCCCATACTTAAATAACGTGTGTGGTAGATGAATTCCCTGCCCGCTTCACTTGATAGTTTAGGATTAATTAAAACTGTGTCTTACTTTCACACAGTTCCTCTTACTTTTTCATAGTCCCTGGCATGTGTTCTCTCAAACTCTAGCATTTTACATGTGTGACTAAATCTGGCAATGTAACTTTTCTTTCAAAATACAGTAAAGAGTACTAAAATGATTATCATTATCGTATAGGCTACATGATTATTATATGAATGGAAAATATCAAGAGTAATCGTAGCTTCAGTAGCTGCATAGTTGTATCAAAAAGACACATCTCTGATTTGCTGCAGTAGTAGGTGCGCCTACTCGCCGGTTCAGGTCTGTGTGTGCGGCCACCACAACATGTGGGGATTATTAATGGGAGCTGGTTCCTGGTTCAGGGCTGCTTCGCATCCTCCGCCTTTGGCAGTTTCCTTTAGCGTAAACTGTCTCTCGCGCACACAAACATATGGTCCCACATATTGACAAACAGACGTGGTGGGATCACCCTCCCGCTCTTGCAAACACATTGGCAGCAGAACACACAAAGTGTAGTTTTGTGCGACGAGCTGCACAGTTTCCTTTGTGGTTTCTGCGTAGAGCCCCCTTTCCATACATCTAGTAATTGTAAAAACACAGGCCGTAGTAGTTGTTTTCTCTTGTTTCTCCTCCAGCTATAGCCGTATGAAGGTAATCTGGGTATGTGTACACTTCATTGTTAATAAAATAATAGTAACATATGGTAGCTTGAACAGCCTCAGTGTGTTTTCCATACATTAAATCCAAGGAATCAGCCTTCAGTGTTTCCTTGATTTGGTAGGTAGAGGGATGGGATGAAACTGGCCTCTTAAGCAAAACTGTTCCCATAAACTTTTCTCCTTTCCCCTGCAGGATTAAACCAAACCAATTACCTCAAATGAATCATCCTTTACACAATTTGGTGCTTTCAGTCTAATGGTGGCGCCAAGTGCTGTAACTGTAGCCTTTTACTTTGACAAAATATTTCGTTTTGCTTCTGGAGGCCTTAAGAAATAATTTGGGAGGTGAATGTAAGTGAGTACACTTGACTCTCACTGCTCTAAGTTATCATATCCTCCCTATCCCTATCTTAACCTCTGATCTTTACATAAACTTTTTTTTCCTGGTCCTGGTAAGGTCAGTATCTTAACAGCATCTGAGAATCCTGATAATGTCTTCCCGAAGCCTTTCTGGAAAGGGAGTGGACTCGTGACCGAGCATTAACCCGTTGAAAAACTCTAATCTCAGAATGGGACCCTGTTCTTTATTCTCTCCTGGGTGGGGGCTTTACCTCCTCTGAGAGCCGAACGCAAACGGATGTGTATTGAGAGAGTAGAGGCCGGAGTGTAAATACAGCCCACAATGCACTCCTGCAAATCTCGTGGCTGATTAAAACCGTGTAAACACCATAAAAGAAGTTTCAAAACAAAAGGGTGGGGGAAGGGAAGAAAGAATCTAAACCCGCGGGAAGACAACAGCGCATTGAATGTTGCTGCATGGCTAATTTCCTTTTGTGAGCATGCTTTAGTGTGAGTGCACATATTTGAAGGTGTTTCCTTGAATTATTTACTTTGAAAATGTGATTTTCTTTATCTAAAAATAGATGCTTTTAACACTGCATTTCTGACTCTCACTCTGTTTCTTCCTTCAGGAACTGGTGTCCTCATACGGTCACTAAGACAGTGACTTGCCAGGTGCAGAATGGGACAGTCCTCCAGCGGGTCTACCAGACGTGCCGCTGGCCGCAGGGATGTACAGGAGGCAGGTGAGAAGGCCGTTGTACCACAGAGATGGAAAATATCAACATCTGAATTTTGAGAGATCTGGAATTTCTGACGGCTACAATATATCCCACTTCACTTAAAGAAAACTTTAATCTTTAAAAAAACCCAAAAAACTACACATCTGTGAACAAACCATTTGCGAAATTGCACCTGAGCCACCATCACTGGTCTATCCAATTAAAATCCAAAGTTAACACTAATACAATCGATTCAGTTAATTTATAAGGAGCTATACAGTTTGTGAGTATCTGGTTTCTCTTGTTAATGGAGTGCTGACGTGGGTAGTCTGGCAGTTGTGGTAACCATGCTTGAACACTACGATGTTGGAATTACGACAGGTTTTCTCATTCTTCCCATTCGGCCGCCGGTGAGTGAATGCAGCATCATCAGTGATTCACGAGGAATTCTTTTGTAAGATGTACCAATTGCACCTAAAATCGTTCACAGTAGATCAAACACAGCTGCAACACATGTTGTGCTCTAAGTAAGCAACAACTCAAAATATTCATACACACCTGTTCCTGGAGGTATACAAAAGGCATTCTGGGAATACTGAAGATATAAAAAAATTAAAAGAGGTGGGTTCAGCAGATGCACCTAGAAATCAAATTACCAGTTATAAATAAATAATCAAAAATAAGCAGTTAAAAATAAGCAACTCACTGAATAACAAAGTAATGTCTCACACTTCATCTGAGAGGAGAATTTGTTTCCTTTAATTTTGCTTCACAAAGCTCCCAGATCACATGCTGAGGAGAAAAGTGGCTTATCACACAGTCACAGTGCACACACAGACAGCTGTTGTTATCTGTGTGTGTGCGCGATGGATTTCGATTTTGTGCGTGCGTGTTTTGCAGCTACAGGACCGTGGTCAGACCTTCCTATAAAGTGGTGTACCGCACTGTGACCTCTCTGGAGTGGAAATGCTGTCCAGGATTCAGCGGTGCTGCCTGTGAAGAAGGTAAGTCAAGACAGAAGGAAGTGCACATTAGTTATACAGCAGCTGATAGAAAAACAAAACAGTTCGGGCTCTCGGAGCCGGCAAACATCACAATCTAGGACTGAGAAATGGCTTGGAGAAATAAGTTCCCCTCATAAATTTAGCTTCTGACAGTTCTCTCTTTCTTTCTCAGCTGCCTGTTCCACAGAGTCCTCTTTCTGTTACCTGCTTCTCTGTTTCCTCTTCTTATAATTCTTTATCTCTCACTCAGTTACCACCACCTCCATCCCTCTTTGCATTACTGCCTTGTAGCCTGCGTATGTGCCTTCCGACACATGTGTACAAGTGATACTTTAAAACAGGAGTGATTTCCATTAGGCTTACATATGGCTGCTTCTGTTTTCTAAATGAAGTTAAGAAATAAGATCCCCCATCCTTTTCGGGGTGAGGGTCAGATACCTCTACTTTATTAATCCAGTTGAATGTGTTCATTCTAGGAGTCATTGTACTACATAAGGGTAGATTATTTCTGTGTGGTTTAGAGTTTTATGGTCCAGCTGGAACCAAGTCTTCATCTTCCTAAAGTGCCATGCTAGCACTGCTGTTTTCATGTTTCAACTTCAGTAGCTGCTCACCGCACACACACACACACACATATATACTCCCAGTGTATAATGACTTCCCCTGGCACTGGCCCCCGAGTCTCTGCAGTCTGGGGAGATGGGTGGAGTCTGTCCAGGACTGGGACCCAGGACTTTGGTGTAACATAAATTTTCAGGATTTGACACAAAGGACAAAGGACAATACATTTTTACAGTGGTTAAAGTGGTCACTTTTATGTGGTGCTGAAAGCAGAGGCTGTTTTTCCTCTTTCATGCTCCCACTCCCAGGTGAGCTAAGAGCAACTCTCAGCCCTCCCGGTGGTCAGCTGGAGGCTTTTCTCCACTGCTTGTTCACACATGGCACACGTCAAAACAGCCTAAAGTCGTGCTTGTTTTAGACCTTCCCAGACTTTACTTAACAAATGCAAAGGAACATTCAGTCAAACGGGGAGGAAATTATCCAATTAAGTTGTCACTGGAGGAGATTCCCCTCCGGTTGTCATGGCAGTGGCGGGCTGGCGAGCCAGCAGGGATGCTGGGATTAGCCACTTATCTAAGCGTCGTTCCGGGTGGCTCAGATCACAGGCGGCGCTGAGTGGAGGTGACAGGTCCCATTCACAGGGCCTTTACTCTCCGGCACCATGGATGCGATCCAGGGCCACCGGCGCTTTGTTCTACTCCTGCCGCGTGAGCAGAACCTCTTGCCAGTGCGGAACCTGATACCCTGCTGCTGTCTGCCTCATTCGCCGCTTTAAGGTGAAATAAAAGCTTGCCACACGGGCAAAACTGGAGCCCGGATTGTGCTTAAATCTGTTGCCATAGTGTTGCCAAGCGAAGTTAAAGCTGCGCTCGTAGTTCAGTGGGTGCATGTTTATAACCCAGGCTCTTAATACCTGTGTGTGTGGTTCCGTCTGCCAGTCTCCCCACGTTTCTCAGTGGATTTCCAGACGGCTGCAAAAACCTATTTGGCCTGGAGTTAGGCGGAATTAAAAAGGCTCAGTAAGCGAAGCGCCACTGTTATATGAAAGAACAGACAATTGTCATCCTGCTGCACTTTTCGAAGTCAACTGTGTAAGCTCAGACATCAACAACATATTGGTTTTGATCTCATAAATCTTATAAATAGCTAACACCGGATACATATATATTGAAAGACCTTCCAGTATTATATACCTTTGCTCCCATCATCCATTTTCCTCTGGTTGTCTGCTTTTCACAGACTGTGGAAAATGTGTATGATCCACTCATTTACTCACACTGCCCTGCTTTCAACTCCCACTGTTCTCTCACCAGGACACCCCAAAAGCCCCTGGCCACGTCTGACTCCCAAGCAGATCTCAACAATGTCCATACTAGCAGGACTCTGGGTCTGGGGCTGCTTTAAGGTGCAAGAGAGGAAAGGAAGTGCGTTATACGCTGAAAGCACGGCAATTGATATGGTTATATTCCAAACAGAGATTAGATAGTTGTTTTCTCTAGAGTCCCTCCGTTGTCACCCCTGTGCCCGCCAGCCGATTGGTAAATATATTTAAATCAACAGGTCTGAAGTAAAAATAACATTTCTTTGTTTAAGTTTTGGATGATGTGTTTCCAAAAACAAAGCAGCAGAGCGCAGAGATTAATGACAAAAATTATGGGAAGAGTTTACGCCATGCTGTCATCCAGTCATACACAGGCTTGGGAGCATATTTGGCCTATCACGTTCAAACTGAGGGCTCCAAAAGCAAAACATTACATCACGCTGATAAACAAACTTACTCTGTCAAGAGTCCAAGCACAGTAAGATAATACAGACAGGCACCTTTCACATTCAGTCTCTTTTTCTTATTTCCTCACCCTGACCTCAGGACTTGGCTGGAATTCTAGGGCAGTGGTGTAATTACTGGGTCCTAATTGTTTTCTATGAGGTTTGGGAGATATTGTCTTACTTCTGGACCTGGAACACAATGGTCTTTATCTCTGATTGAGCCTGAGGGGGAAAAAAGTATTTGCAGATGGAGGCACTTTAATAGCCTGCCAGAAACAGGGATTTAATGTATGCCTGGTTGGTTTTGGCATTCCAAGTAAGTAGATGCTGGTTTTCAGATGGGGATATCCCATCGTATGCTACATCAGACACAAATATCAAAATTATACCTCATTTATAGGCAATTTTGTGAGACAAAGAATATCAAATGTAACTTATAGAAGCAACATTATTACATTAGAGCTGCCTCTCAAAGACTCTATCCCATACAGGTCACATCAGCCTCAACATACAGCGCAGCAATGAAGGGGGATTCAGCTAGGAGGTTGAAACCTGTACTATTCATTTTGGACTTTTGCACTCTCTCTGCTAATTTTGGTGGAGACTTAAAAGTGTGAAGATGACACTAAGAGACAGCAGAGGATATCTTGGATCTGATTTGATTTATGGAGGACAGCACTTAAAAGAAATACGGCTACAGCGTACCGCGGGGGGGCCACCGTGCAGCAGAACATATGGAGGAACGTAGACTTGAATTAGCACGGCTGTCAAAGCTCTGCCGTGGGGGTCCCCATCAAGCCGTATCTCGCAGCCAAGCGGAGGCTGCGGTTTCTGGGTTGCAATTACGGTATGGCTGGGAGGCAGAGGCACCCTGTCTGTAATAAGCCGCAGAAATGTAATCTGTGTTTTCACAGCTCAGCGCGGCTTATCACAGGCCTACACGCTAAACCCCACGCTTTAAACATCAGTCGGCTGCAGCTTGCCATTAGCAAAGGAAGAGTGGGAGTGTGCGTGGACCCTGGTATATGTGTCTGTCTGACTGCCAGAGTGAATGTGTGGGTGGGAGAGCGAGGTGTTGAGGATTTGTACAGTGAGGGATGCAGCTGTTCAGCGTGATTAGCTGCTTTAACGGCAGCAGGCTTTAGTAGCTGCGAGTGGAGCGACCCCAGCCTGAGGTCAGAGGGGAGATAGCTGAACAAGAGCAGGTGACCTCCACTCCCACTCTGCTTAGACCACACAGGGCAGCACCATCAAAGTCATTGAGCTGACAAAACAAAGACACACCTTTTCGTTCAGCCCTGCTCTTTTCTTTCAGGCCCATTCCTGGATTCTCCTCTGTTGAAAACTGATTTGATGTCCGCTGCATTCACACCCACATCTACAACATTTATGCAAACACAAGAGGAGATCTACAAGGACACAGAAACCACATGCATACAGGGAGGCAGGCTGCAGCCAGCATGCAGAAAAGGCCACAGCAGCTGATATTCATGCTTATGTAAATGGCCAGCACAGCGCAAGTGCTGAGCCGAAATTGGAAGCAGCTGGAGTGAAGGCAAACCGGGCTGAGAGCCCCAGATGGGATTAGACATAGGAGCGTCCAGCCCTTTCAGCCAACGCAGCTCCGCTCAGGGGAATTGTCATTATAGTCATTAATTAACAACAACACCACTGAAAATACCGACCAGCCAACCTAAAATTAAGTAAACCAAACAAGAGAGGAAAGTTTTCTCTCTTCTCCTGTCTGCATTTCTTTTTATCGTGTCTTTGTCTTATGTAAGTGTGTGATGGTATGTGCATCAGGTTTCTGAAAAATCCCACAGTTATACTTCATAGAGAGGTTCAAGGGTTAAATTGGAATATATACTAATAATCATGATGATAGCATTATGAAATTATTTTCTAATGTTCCATGCAAACCACAGACAGAGCACACATTGTACAACACAATCATTATGACTCCCTATGCCTTTATGGTTTATGTTTGACTTGTGAGGCCAAAGGCAAAAGACAGGCACAGTAATAAATATAATTTTCTTATAGAGCCAGATTCATTTAGACTTGTAGGAGATATGATCATACATTTTTTTTATTATAATATCTATTTTATTTATTTAATATCCTGTGTATCCATGAAGAACCACATTTGGTTTAATGCTTTACGCTCCAAGTGTTTAACTACATCTTCTTGTGTTTAGTCTGTTTAGTCTAAAATAAATGGCAGTGAAGTTCAAGAAATACAGATGCACAGCAGATTAATCTTGTTTTAAAGTTTCATACATGCTTAGCCTTGATTCTCAGTTAAGTTTTATGTATCTGGCTCCTGGACTGGAAATGCCTCTTCTGCTCACTGATTTATTTATTATTTCCCAAGACTTCCCCCGGGGAGTACATTGAAAACTGTTTTTCCTGCAGTCAGAAAGAAATAAAGTGGGCAGAGTCACTAGTGCAAAAAAAAACTTTTAGGGATGAAAATAGAGACACACAAACACACACGCGCCATGGCAGCTGGATTATTCTTCTGTCCCCAAAAAGCAGAGGCATTTCCCCACACCTAGTTTTAAGTGGATGGGTGTGCTGACTGAGTGACCCACAAACAGACAGGCTCTTTACAGCCTGACAGATCACGCAATCTGGAGCAGAGAGAAGAAAGACACTCTTTCTGGCCAAAATGAGGCCAAGTGAACTGGTAACAGGGCTTTTATTATAAAGAAAAGACAAAACCTTTAAAAGCCTGCCCCTCTTCAAATCCTCCTCACTAGCGGAGGTGTTGGCTCTACCTCCTTTCTCTCATCCCTGATCCACTGAGCGACTGATGTCATTAAAGCTGCATTAACCCCGGCTGCTCCCTGCCCATCAACACGTCACCGTCTCTCAGCTTGCAAGTATAGAGTGGCACGGAGTAGGTACTGCATAACACAGTACTACTGTCTTTAGGTAGGCTCTGAGAAGATAATGAAGCATATTTGGCGTTTTGACATCAGTGCTGAGACAATGGCAGCATTGATGACGGTGGTACGCTTGGGGTCCTGTTGGTTCCATACAGCTGTGATGAGTTCAGCGGACCCAACTGCTGCCTGCAGCCCACTGGGAAGGCTGGTAATGTCTTTCACAACCCCAGACTCATTGCAAATTACCGTCTCTCTACCAGTTTGTAATCTTTCTTCTCTCTCTTTATTTAGCTTCATACAGCTGTACCTACTTCTGCTTTTACTTTCTCTTTTACATGGGGCTGCAGCTGCATAGGTCATTATTTGTAACCTGATGACTATTTTCTTGATTACCTGATTGGCACAGCATACATGCTCCAAGCTGTCTTCATAATATAAATACAAGTTACTGAAAACACTTGCACAAGATGCAATCAATTTTAGGCTTGAAGGAAGATTATTCCAGTAATTGTTTGGTCACTGAAATGTCAGAAAATGATGAAATGATTAAGGTGACATATTCAAATTACTTGTTTTGTGCGACCGAACATCCAAAACCCAATGCTATTCAATTTATTTGACTATTAAACTAAGAAAAAATGACAATATTTTTATTTGAGAAGCAAATGTAAACAATTAATCAATCAATTGTTGCCGATTGTTTTTTTGCTATACACAAAATCACTCTTTCATTCTCTTGCTCCCATTTTTGTTTCCATCAGTCATGTGACTCCCTTAAAATCTAGTGATGTCTCCTTGTTACCACTGTCTCACCTCCACCCCTGAACCACAAAAACATGAAAATACAGTGATGTTCCTTCTAAATTAGATATTCTTCTCTTACACTATGTCGTCTGTGGTTTTTGTACACTCCCAGTGGTCCTGATTACCTAGCGGCTCATTTGTCACTGTTATGAGTTCATAAACATATACAACACCACATAAGAGAGGCTCAAGTGTTGTTGCTCAGCGGGTGGGGATTTTATGAAGCCGACCTTGAAACCTCCTCCACTCCCATGTCTACTAAACCACAAACAGACCACCACATCACAGAGATTTTGCTGTGGTGTGTTGTGGTGACATCATTTATGGCCTCTCGTATCACAGACCTCCCTAAACCCCCCCCATCCACCCACCGGTCTCAGTTTCCCAGCCACTAAATGCTGCACTCTTGGATAACGTGTAGAATTTAAAAGTCATTGCCCCGTCTCACTCTTGAGCTCTATTTTGAGCTGGTCTTTGCATATATTTCCATTGGCCCATGTGGTTGATACGGTGCTCAGCGGGGATGAGGGGAGTGGTGCTGATGGTTGTGATTAGTTCTGGACGGAAGACGAGAGCGGAGAGAAGGTTTGGATGAACTGCACCAGCAGTTTTGCCTAATTAGAGACATTCCCTGTTGGCTTTCAGAGCTCAAACCTGACAGAGGAGCAGGCATTCCTCTCGATGAGCCAATCGTCACGACCAAAGAGAAATGACCTCACCTGATTGACTAGAAGAGGAAAAAGTAGAGGATCATAGAAATTGCCCCTAGAGATCAAGTTTCTGATATATATATATATATATATATATATATATAAAGCTAAAACTATACACGGCCAGCGAAGTGGACCCTGTCAGTGAGCTGTATTGGTTTTTCACTCATAGATGAGAGTACTATAAGAGCAAGTGTTGTATTTGTGTGTTTTCAGCTTGGTGTTTAGGCAGGACAGTGTTTCCAAGTGCCAAAAACCAAATACTCCTACAAAGACACCAGAGTTATCATAACTCAAGGCAAACTATAGTACATTCAAATCCAGAATGAGTTTCCAACGTACTGTATGCAAATCTATGCCAACTGTCTGCCCCATGGTTCATACTATATCCATCATTCAACCCTAAAGTAAAGTAGACTGCAATGGGCTTCAAACACAGACAGTGAATTCTAGCATGTAGGCAGATAGGCCAATGCTAAACCATAGCAATCAAAAGTTAGAATTTGAAACACAGTCACAAAAAGTTTATAGAGGGTTGTAAGTATGACTGTCTCACAAGCCTTGAGCAGAAATGTTATTAGATTCTGTACTTTATTGCAGATTTAGGGTTAATTTTCTGTAATAAATTATTGATATAGTCAGTGTACAATCAGTAATAATGCTAGTTCTAAACCAGCTCTGTACCGTTTCACTTTTATGGAACAAATTGAATTTAAGATATGTCAGCCATCTGAATGCTGTAGAAATACAATTATTGTATACCTGGTAACACTGAGGCAGGAGATCAAGTAGATGTTAGTTTATCGTCGGCCAAGTCAAAACTGGTTTAAAACTTTCAAATGAACCTCAAGAATTCATCATTATCCACCTTGCACTCACATACGGAGTTCCCTTCTATAAATATGTTATGTGGTTGAATGTCTCATGTGGTATTTCTTATTTAATGTTTTTGAAAAGCATATTAAATTGACTTTGTGTATAATAATGTGCTATTTAAAATAAACTCACTTTGCCACATATGTTACACTTAACAGCTGCCTTCAGTGCCACGGTGTTTCACAGACAGCGTGCGACATGTCATGTATGCAGAGTGCTGTTTACCCAGCACTAAGAGAGCACGTAAGACATGCATCATTTAGAAAAGTGCTCGAATCTCCTTTGCTGTCCTGCATCGTCTGGGGTTACGTCTCAGGGGCTTCTCTTAATATCCACACACATATGGGCCATGCGCACACATTCAGGCATGTTCTTTCTGCAACGCTGCGCAGACCATTTCACCACGGCACGGCCCTTCCTTTTACCGTTGTCTTGTTCACTTGGAGACGCACATCATGTTGAGTTCATTTCAGGGGCACAGAGTGAGGTGCACATTGTTCAGGAAGTGTGGTATACTTCAGTGGTCCAGGTTTAGTCTTTGTGGCTGGAGGAGGAGGTTGTGGCAGTGCTGGTGTGTCTGGTGGAGCAGCGTCAGGGGCTCAGAGGCAGAGAGGCCCAGCGGGGTGAGCTCATTAACAACAGGACGTACCCCTGAACCTCTAAACCCAGGCCTGCATTCCGCCCGCTCCACTGCCCCCTGGGACTCATCCAGGGCTTTAACAGCCCCGGTGTTTTGGTTGGACCCTCGCCAGAGGCCCCCCCCCCCATAAATACAGTCCAGAAGGGGTGTCTGTGTGTTCCTGCTTCCTCTGGTGTTTATGGCTCTCTCACTCATTCACGCTGAGCCCACAGCCAGGTCCTGGCGGCAAACAAACACTCCCGCTCGCAGACATGTTTAAGGCACCAAAAACACCTGCTCGCACAACCACAGGCACGTATATCAAGTTTGTTCAGAGGGACCCGTGACTCGGACTAAAATTAAACATGCATTTTTACACCACAGATGACTCAGGATCACAAAAACATGGACCAAAAAGCAGTGAGCTGAACTTGCTGAGTCGCCACAATCAATAAACTTGACACAGGACACACACACATGCTCTCTCGGCTCGCATACACAGTATATATCAGTTGCATGTGTGCCTTATGACAGATAGATTGACAGGGCAGTAAATCAGTGCTACTGTGCCAGAGTCAGAGCTCTATCCGCTGCTATCATTGACTGTAGGTTGAGGGAGATAAGATGACATCATGGCCCTTTTATTTTTTGTTGGTTGTCCTCCATGTTGTCTTCCTAAAGGGCTGCATGTGCACCATGAGACATGTCTGGTCAGATTTGTGGAGACATTAAGGCTGACAGCCAGATAAGACAATCATCAAACCACTCAAAATAACCAAATATAAAACTGTATAAAGTTGTTTTGCTATGCTGTACGCATGTGGCAGCAACACTGTCTGTGTTAATGTGGATTTATGTAAACTTGTGCAGCAGTGTTGATTCAGCATTGGCTTTCACTTGTTGATATGTCAAAACTAGAAGGATCGTACGTTATTATATTCTCAGTTTTGTTTCTCAAGATTTGCAGTTTTTTATTGTCTTATGTGTAAATAATCAGTTTTGTCTTTTGGTCAACAAGCTCTTTATTTTAATGACTAAACAATGAATCGATTCATCTAGAAAATACTTGGCAGATTAATCAATGATGGAAATAATTGTAGCGTAGCTACAAAGCATATGTCCATGTGCCCTGTTGCTACTCTGTAACCCCATAACAGTGAACAAAAAAAATCAGGCTTTAGAGGTTCAAGTCTCATTAGGGCAGCCAATGCTGACATATGCGCATGCCTGAGACTGTAAGGTAGTTTGGATAAAAATAAGACATATGTTTCTCATTTTACACATTACAGAAGAGGAAAAGTACAGGTTTAGTTTCACTGTGAACATTCTTCGGATGCTCTCAGTAGTTTTTCTCATATGTATATATTGCCTGAATACTTAAATAAGCATCTATATGAAATTAGGTAAAGGCTGATACTTATCTGTCTGAAAACACAGTTGCACCATTCAGAGGTTCAGGTACTGAGCCTCTGCCTGCACACAAATTTGCCTCTGAGCCTTTTTCAAAATGGTTACCCTATTTGGACATCCCCCATCATTACATCCTATTTACAAAAGACCAAAAGGATTATTCTCAGTTAATGCCTTTTATATGAACCCTTCACTGTGCCTGTGTAAACCTAGCTACTTGAGTAATCAGATCTCTTGAAGCAGAGTTACTAAATCTGCGGCCAGATTGGTCCTCGACCCCGAGACAAAGTGGAGAATTACAGTTTGTCCTGAAAGTCAGAGCCCGGCTCTCGCCGCTTCTCTCTTCCTTTTGGCCTTGCTCAGAGATAGTCTATTCCCTCCCTCTTAAATAGAGAAAGAGATGAGTGTGTAAAACGAGAATAGCTGCTCTAGTGAAAGGGTGGCAGGGCTCCAGTGGGGCACGTTTCTCCAAATGCTGCCAGGTAGAAAAAGCAAAGCAAGCGAGAGCAGAGAATTGTTTTTCCTCTTCCTCTTGTTGTCACAAGCTGACACTTCCAAAGAAATAGGATGGCACTGTTGTTTTAAGCAAGAAGAACGAAAATATTATAAGGGACATGGAGAGAGGGAAATGGAGGGGTTTTCTTAACTGAAAAGGCCTGTTCATGTTACTGTTAAAAGGACAAAGAACAGACTGAAGTAATAACCCTGATGAGCATTATTCTTACTTTCTCTACGAGCCATAACCACAACGCTCCTTTGAGGTAATTTATCTTTTCATAATGTAACTGAACTTTAGAAAGTAAAATTAGATTTGAGACTCCCTTGTCTTTGTATTCTCTGTCTGACCCTCTCACAGTCCACGCACCGCTACCCCCTGGGTGTGGGTGGATAGCCATAGGGACGCCAAAGGGGTGAAAGGGCAGAGAATAGAGGGGTGCAGGGTTTGTGCTTTCCTGTGGGATAATGGCAAGTATTGTTCCTTAAGTGGCAGCACTGTATCAAGACAATCTCAGAAAATTTCTTGACATACTCATTTGGTATCCGTCTTAAATTTCAGAGACACTATAGAGCTATATGTTGTGAGCTGGTCGCGCTAAGGGAGTACAATGTGTCCCTTTAAGCGAGTGAGTATCAGTCAAATAGCGTGCTGTAACTATTAGGAAGATGATTGACTGAAGGAGAATTGAGTGCACTTATTTTTTTCTGTAGTGTTTGCTCCTGTTTTCTCTTCATCTACTGTTAGACTCAAAATATTGGCCAGCACCTGCCAGAGACACAGAAACTCCAAAGGTCATTATGAGTAACAGTTAAGTCTCGGCCGTGGACTAATACTTCCACTGTGGATGTGTAATTGTGATGGAGGCCTCACACACTCCTTGATCCGCACAGGGACAGGAGAGGGCACGCTGGGAGATGAATTACAAACACTGCTCGGGATCATTCATCCGCCAGAGCAGCTCCTTTCGCCAAGCTGGAATTCCTTTCCCCTGGCTGCACCTGACAGCGCAGAAACATTAGCCCGAGCTAGCGCCAGTTCACTTTTTGTTCCAAAAGTGCAGCTGAGTTTGCTGGAGCTTTTCATGAGGTTCTCCGTCAAGACCGAGGCAGCTTGTGTCAGCAGCAAGCAGCCACCCTCCTCTCTGGAAGTGCCTGAAGGAAGCGATCTGAGTGGCCGTGCAGTGGACGAGTGGAGCGTGGGTGGCTGTCATCAGTAATTTGACTCCACTCGCTTCTTCTGCTAATACTTTTTGAATGAAAGTTGGGGTAGAATTGTTGATGAAAAGTGTACCTGTTGAAAAGTAATGGCATAATGTGATACAGCTGAATGTGCAGAGGTTATGGAAACAGCTATTTTAGACGACCAGGTGAGCCGCCATAGGCTGAATACTTTTTCATCCATATAGAGAGCCTTAGTCCCTCCCCTTCCGGTGGACCACCATGGGACCTTACTTCGGAAAAAATATGTACGATAGTCAATGGCAAGAGACAACAAATTTTTTTATCCCGTTTGAAGTGTGCTCTGAATTAGACATATAATGATGGTCAATTTTAAATATACATTTAAGAGTCAAGAAAGTCACAGTTTGATGTAAAACTGTTGAGGTATAAGACTGTGAAAATACATAACTACAAAGACCACAAACCCAAAAGTTGCATATGTGACGTTGTAACTTTTTTCTCAATCACTGAAGCTAACGTTATTGAAGCTAACGTCAAAGAACTTCTATGTTTAGATGATGTGATAAAAAGACCTAGAGTTGTTGGATTAAACACATCAGGTGAGATATATTTCTGAGCTATATATATAAGTTCTCTAGCAAGCATCAACCAAGCAATGAATGTTAGCTAGCATTACCGTGCTAACATGTTAGTGATGTATAATGTGCGAGACGAGAGATGGAGTTCATTGAACGGTTTTCAGACAAAGCTAAATATAACTTACTATATATTTATATAACTATAACTGTTTTACGACAAACTGCAATTTTCTTGACAGACAAAATTATCTTTAAATTGACAAACATTATATGTGTAATTCAAGGCACAGTTCAAACAGGATCAAATAATAAGTTGTCTCTCGCCATTGACTACCGTACATATTTTTTCCGAAATAAGGTCCCATGGGCCGAAAGCGGAAGCGAGTGACTTAGACTCTCTATTCCCCAGACACGTTGCTAAATCTGGTGTTTTGATGAACACAAGGAAGTTATCCTTGACACCCCCTGCCAAAAAATCTAAACAACACTGAATCTGTTTGGGAAGTTGTGGAGCACAGTTTATATTTTACTGCGTCATCTCTTTCAAAATGTCCCAGTGTCCCATATACAGTTTAGGACTTGTATGAGAGGGAGGGAAAGGCCTGTCATAATGTAGTTGATTAACAATTTATGCTCAGTAATTAGTAATCCACTAACATGGCTGTTACTATTATTTGCACAGTGGCCATTTTGAACCCCCAAGTTTAAAAACTGGCTACTGTTTTGCACCATTAGTTTTCCACATTGTCATGTCACTGATCTTCACTGAAAAACACAAAAACAGAGACGACTGGATGTAAGAAATCAAGAGGACTGAGAGGACATAGGTTCAGATCTTAATACATTAGTTAGCTCTGCATGCTTTAATACAGTAGATTTGAATATCGTTGCTACCGGAGTCTACATTGGTCTCTAAATTCACCATTGTGGGTGGTGTTCCTGGATTGAATTTGAATGTGTTGCAAAATTAGGTTTAAAAAATTAATTTGCTAATTTGGGTGAAGTGACTAGTTAGGACTGTCCTCACAAGAAAAATGACAGCATTGGATTGTTTGTTCAAATGACTGAAGATACTTAAGCTTATTTATGTGTGACTAAGGACCTCTAGTGGTCCTATGCGACTCTTCTCAGGAGCAAATGCGGAAATAGCGTGACGTTGTACCACAACAAAGTGTAGGTCCAGGGTGGGCCAACGAAGCATGAGACTTCTGTTCACATCCTGTTTCCTACCTACCTTAGCCGGTTAGTTTTTGTGCCTGATGTTAACCCCAGTGGTACCAGATCAGAAAACATTCTTGTGAATCCTTTTTCTAGCATTTTCCTGTTTTGGAGCCACAAAGAAACAACATTGCGCTGTCATCTGTCCTGCATCGGATCAGAAAGTGCTCAAATCAGTTGTGTTGGAAGGCAATGACAAAGTAAGGACATATTTTGTCGCTGAGGTTAGAGGCCATGTTGGACCCTTTAAAGGTCTGCCTAAATACTATTTAACAGTCTCACCAAATTGTACCCTGAATGTGCAAAGCGGCCACCATGTAAGGTCAGTGGTTGAACAATGCTCTGAGAGGCACAGAAGTAAAGTCTGCATGACTCAGGAGGTGCACAGATAGAAGAATTATCACTGAACTTCAAAAGAAATCAGCCCTCAGGCTTAACGGCTGAATCTCATGTATGAATAATGATCTCACTCTGCACTCTTTGAGCTTTCACACTCATAACCGCACATAAACACGGAGGAGGACTTAAGTGCGAAAACAGTATAAAATTACTTTAATTTTCCACCTCTGTTGAGTCTTATCATCTCACCACTAAGTGATGTCATGTGTAATTCTGAGGCTTTCATAAAGCTTTAAACTGAAATACGTTTTATATATAGTTTATGTAGATGGGCGTATAATTAGTTTTAAAGGTTGCTTTGCCCTAAATTGTCACTTCTTTTTTTTTTTTGTCTTTTTTTTTTTTTTTTTTTACAGCTTTCATAAGTAGTTTAACACTCCACGGCCCAGTGAGTCAGCACAATTAGCCTTCATGTTTCGTGTGTGGATGCTGAAACTTAATCTCTAAATAGTGACTTTTATGAATCAATTAAAATGTGATAAATACCAGTGGAGAGAGGGTGAGTAAGAGGATTAAGAGCTCACGAGAGGTTGATGGAATTGGTTGACCACAGCATCTTAAAATCCTTAATAAGCAGCCACTCTGTACTTTAACCTGTCGGCATTCGACTGCTGTGAGAGGAGCAGATGAAGAAGGAGCACGTGTTTTCCCTCACAAACGCTCTCTCCATATCTTGGAGTGCCGCAGTTTGATATACCTCAGACATTTCTGGGCTTGGAGTCAGACAGTGGGACACATCCATCCATTTTTACTGCAGCCCCAAACGCCTGGAGAGTTCAGGTCATTGTCAGCCAAGACCTCCAGGTCTTTCCCTGAGCACAACTCACGCTGCCAGATATCAGCGATGAAGGCAGGAGGACAGAGAGGATATACACATCATGTTTGGACTACACACACACACACACACACGTCCACTCTGGACGGACACACACTGCAAACATACACGGGAGACATATTTAGTCGAGACAGGCCAGATGTTTTATCTCAGTATGTATGTGTCAGAGTGCTCCGCTCCCTCTGACGGAGGAGTGTTAATCTCTCGAGCTGGGAGCTCGGCACGCCGCCACTGCTGCTGGGACCGGGGCCGTTCTAATAAATTACCCCACGCTGACCATGGGGGGTATCGCCTGTTAAAACTTAGAACTGAAAGACATCTAATAGGCAGTATCTGTCATTTTGTAATATGTGTCTATGCATTTTTCTAGTGCTGAAACAGTTTGTTGTTCAGTCGCTTAATTGTTCGACCAAAAGGAATAAATTAATTAAAAAGTTGATGATTGATCATCATTTCTCAAGTGAAACATTCCAAATATTCTCTGGTTACAGCTTTTCAAATGTGAGGAGTTGTTGCTTTTCTTTGTTTTATAGCATCATAAATTGAATATGTTTGAGTTTTGGACTTTTGCTTGGACAAAAAAAAAACATTTGAAAAACTGTTCTGGACATTTTCTGGCATGTCATAGACTAAGGAAGATGGTTATTCAAAATTAAACAATAATCGCCGTTAGTTGCAGCCCTAGTTTCATGATTTGATTAAGACTGGTTCTGTAGCCAATACAATTGGTTCTTTAGGTGTTATTTCTAAATGGTTAGTTTCATATATGCTGAAACATTCAGTCAGATAGCTGAGAGATCAAAATGAACAATTTTGATAGATAATAATTTCGAAGCACAAAAAGCCCTAGTTTTCTATAGGCACTACTACAGTACACACTAGTGTTACTAAAGCGTCTACTCTGGAGTTTGTCTTAAAATTTTTTCTTTTCCTTGATCAGCAGTTTCTCACAGTGTGGGTGTGAGGGAGTACAGGGAAGGCTGTTGTTGAAAAACTTTGTGAATGCCAGCAGGGAGGAGTTTGAAGGGGAGCTTGTGTTCCTTTGTAATGCGGTGCTGAGATAAGAGCAGCATCCACCACGTCAGCCCCTGCTGGAGCCCCGCAGGGTCGGCGGACCCCTGTTGACCTAAAACTGTGATCACACAGTCTGTTTTATTAGCTGACAGGAGCGACGTGATCGATGGCTCGGCATTGTTCGCTTGTCGCTGGGCCTGTTGTTTCTCCCTGCTGTAAAGGCAGTGATGGTTCTGCTGGGTTTTGATCTGCGTTTCCCCGCTCCTCTGATCCTGTAATCTGCCTCCATTCCCTTGCATGGGAGCCTCTCCTCTGTATGTGTGTGCTTTCATCCTTGTGTGCATGTCTTCACACAGTCAGCTCTGTCTGTGGGCATGTTGTGTTGAAGTGCTTAGCAGAGATAAGACCCTCATTCTGGCGTGATGGCAAAAGGATAGAGGATGAAGGGAGAACACTGTGAATAGAAGCATCCCATCTCCCTCCCTCTGGCTCCTTTTTTTTCTTCTTCTCTCTTATTTTTATCTCCTTTTTCATTTTTTTTCTCCTGCAGTTTTCTCATTTCTCTGTCTGAGTGAGCTGTTGCAATAGATCTGCAGTAAATTGCAGTGCACTTGCGAACTGTGGGAGAGTTTGTGTGTCTTTAGCCTAAGTGCGACGGAGAATGGATGTCACATTAACACCGGAGCACTCCATCACCTAGCAGCATCTCTGCCTTGGCAAATCGAGGCAGAGTTGGACGTAAAATAACAGCGAGGGAGGAACAGTGCATCACTGAGAGCTTCCCTAGACTGAATCATCCAGCAGCCCCCACTGGTGTGTCTTCAAAAAACACAAATCCCTCATACTACTGTTAATAAATCTGTCTTTGAAGCATAAAATACCCTACTTCGTCATTTCTTTCCCCAAAGTAATTTTGACATTATCTGTAGCTGCTGTACAAATTTCATGGTAGAATTTGGGTGCAGAATCCTTTTCATTATGACTGGTATGAAAGCTTGTTTATGGAGGTTTGAAGAAAAAAACAGTAAAAATATACAAAAACAAAAACCATTTTCTTCATATTAAACTTTTAAACCAACAGAATAGCAGCTATGCTATAACAAATGGTTGTGAATGTAATTTAAATGTTTCATGTCTTGGCAACATTTGAAGTGTGTATATATAAACTTTTAGCTTTCACTGAGTATGTGTTGCACTTCATACAGTGTTTTGATAGTATGCTATACATAAAAGACACCTTTGGGGGAAACACCTCCTCTATATGGTAACCTTCACATAGACTAAAATGATGATGATGATGGCATATAACCACATGAGTGTATACTATTCTTGTGGGAATGCGCGATTGGCTGGTATATATACCCTTCAACATTTATTTAAACATTTCCCCCCCCTCAGCCTATTTCAGTGTTCTCTGCAATGTGTTATATGATGACCCTGATGAAGGCCACGAGCTGGTCTCGCACTGAAGTTGTCCTTTATGCTACAAGTGTTGCTGGAGTTTTGACCTGGCATGCACCTTGGAAGTAAATGAAGTTGTGCCAAAAACTCACACTCAACATAATTCACACAGACAGGTGTGACAACAAACAGCCCCTCCTCTTTTGTTCTTTTCCTTCTTGTCTTTTCTTTTCTTTTCTTTTGCTCCCATGCCCAGACACTCCGGGACCCTGATCTGGAGACTGAGTCGTAGAAAAAAACACCCGCCCTGTCCTGTGTCTGTATTTTTGTCCTCTGCTCTGCTCGGCTCTGGATGCCCCTCTCTAGCTTATCATCCCTTTGTAGAACACACAGAGCACGCATACTTATCTCCAATGGTGCAAAACACAAACAAACCGTAGCCCCTTGCATGCTTGAGGGCCCACTTTATTTCCATCTGTCAGAGGAAGCAGACATGAGACAGAACCACATATTGGTCAGTGTTACTCCAGACAGAGCAGGGACAGAACATGTAGATGCAAGAAGACACCTGTGCAGAGGGCACACAGCAGACCTTCATGGGTAATAATCTTACTTCTGTGCCTGATGAAGAGCAGGACTATAACATCAAGATATTTTACTGGCATGCGCACACAATCAGCAATGTTATTTGTTTGCCAGACCATGGCTGTCATGATTATGCTTATCTACAGGGTGCTGAAATCCTCTCAAGGTCATTTTGTTTATTTCCCAGGGAGTTTCCAAAACATGCTGTATGTCATCAGGATTAAGATGCTACAGATAGCTCTGGGTGTACGTGGATTAACCTTTGAAATTCCCGCATCCAGTAATTAGTGTCATCCACTGCATGCACTCTGTGTTTAGTTTTGGTGTGGGGTTTCTCCCTGAACACTTCACAAACACACTAATTTACCATTAATATTTGAGTATTTTTTAGGATGTACTCAGTTTATTTTTAGTGTGGTGAGAGGCTCCTTGATATGTTAGCCATGTTAATCCTCCTGTGGTATCTCTGACAGAAGATCAGCGCTCAGAGCTCTTTGCCATCTCTGTGTATTTGTCTTGCTCGGGGCTATTTTTGTACTTCACATACTCTTACTTCTTCTGTGTCGTCTCAGATGGATTAGAGAAAATCTGCTGGGTTTTTTTCTGCCAGGGTGAAGGTCAGACACTTTATGGATCTGTTCTGAGGTCACTACAGATTAGTCATCATGTTTGTTTTGTCTGTCTTCTGTTTTGCTGGAAGTAAGTTCAGCCGGTGTAAAGCCTGTGGTGCAGTAGTGCGAGCGATCAGGAGAATGAGGTCCAGATTCTGTCACATACATGTTCATTTAAGTGTTCATCATGAAAGGCTCCTTATTACACTGCTTAAACTGTACGCCTGACAGAAGAGAGCCGCGATTAAAATCTCCCTCGATTGTGATTTGCGTTTTGTGTTTGTGTAACCTCAGCAATCCGAGGTCCGGCATACCTGCGTTAGTGCTGGAGTTAGTCTTACCTCCTGCAGGCCTGCCATCAATCAGCACAGTGCCAGTTAGCTCTGCACTGGATTAGCGCAGGTTTGACCCTCCATCAGATGTGTGCAACCTGTGTCACTGTCTCATGTCTCGGCTGCGGTGTCGTATTCTCCGGTGCCTCCCTGCGAGTCTACCTGAGTAGAGGCTCACTGTTCCACACGTTATCACCCTGAACCCAAAAAGCCCAATCAGCTTTGATCCCACCCTGCGGCCCCTGGAAGTAAGTGGGGTCTAATCCCCAAAAAGCCTTAGAAAGACACAGAGGAATGCCTGGCACACAGCACACCATTCACCCAGGGATTAGAGTGAAAGGAGCTCAGCTTCACACAGTCATTTACTCCTAACCCCCCCCACTCTGTGTGAGGATACACGTGTGGGTATGTGGTGTGTGCGTGCATATGTACGTGTATGCAAATTCTGCACGCATGCATGCATACAGGGGCTAGACAAAATAATCTAAAAACCTCAAGAGGACTTTGCTAAGACTGCCAGAAAGCCAGGTCATATTAGGTCGAATGCTAATTAGCCGTGTTCGTCTGTAGTAAAAGAGATTTGGCAATCAGCTCTTTGATACATTAGGTCAATGTGAGTTTTCAAAGCAGCTTCATTATCTGTGCCAAGGCTGAGGGTGCACTGCTCCAAAAAAAAAGAGAGAAATGTTTCAGAGTGTCAAGTGCAACCCGCTTCCAAATAAAAAAGTAAATATACAGAATGATGTTAATACAGTTATTTTTCCTATATCAATCTTCAAACAGTCCCTATAATGTTTTACACATCTGTAGCGTGCAATATGGCAAATATATGCAAAATCACACCTAAATTAATCAAATTTGTGTTCAGTAGAATCAGAACACGTGCAAAACAAAACCTTCACTTACTAATTTGTTAGTTTATAACAAGAATCATTCATTTGTACATCAGATTTTTGTAAAATGATCCATCGTGATACGAGTCCACTGAATGTTATTGAATATAACCCAGTCCTATTGAAAACATTTCTGTTCATCTGTCAGTCTGGAACCTGAAGCACTTTTATAAACATCTGTAACTCAGAAATCAACAACAGCTGATCACCATCCTGTTTTGACCGCACCAATGCTCCTCTGAACAAGTTTTGTTTTGATGCTCTATTGATCCTCGAAAGAGAAAGCTTCAAGCCCGCTGCCTTTAATTATAGTTTCATTTTCAGCAGCAGCAGGATTACATGTGTCCACAAGAAGTGTGGAGGCCGACGTCTGTCAGCACACTGAAAGGAGGGATGCAGTAGTATCAGGTTGATGACTGGGTTATTCAAGCTTGTGTGACAGATGCAAGGTATCATGGCCAGTCTCAGTCCTGTGTGTGTGTGTGTGTGTGTGTGTGTGTGTGTGTGTGTGTGCGCGCGCGCGCTTTAACAGGTGCACAGTTGAATAGAAATGTAAATTGATGTGTAGGATGATACTCACATTTGGCGTTAAGTCGATAGTGAAGACAATGAGGCAGCAGTGTGCAGCAGACTCATCAGTCTTACGCTGAACCTGGCGTGCGGAGGGAGTGATGTTGATCCTGGCACTCTGCCACTGCTTTGAGGGCTTACCCATGTTTGTATGTATTAAAGTGATGGAGCATCAGTAGCTGGATTTGTTATGATCTAACGGGAGAGATGTGCGTCTGATGTCAGTTTAGTTTATGATTTCTTCTACGATCCTACCTGGGAGTATTCTTGGTAACCACTCCTTCCTGTGGTTTTCTGAAATTTTGCTGCTGTTCTGCAACTCAGTGACGTTTTTATTTGAGGAGACAATACGAGCCATCTAAATCAGGGGCTTTGAGACCCTGCTGTTGAGTCAGGCCTGTGTCTACACTAATAGATGTGTATGTGACTCTGCCAGGTCCACAACAAAGGACTTCTTCAAATATGCAGCGTGCCGGACACACAGACACAGCCGGCTGTGCTTTTATCAGCCAGACTACCATCTCTGCTTTCCTTTCATGCAAGAACTGATCTGCTGTCAGGGAACCTATTATGACCCAAAGTGCAGATATGATGCAGTGTCTCGGAGTTATATTTACAGGATGAGTGTACTTTCTCATAAAACATTTCCCATTCATGTTTGCTAGCTTGCAGTCTTCTTCTTTTGTACCTTTTGCTGCAGCATTGCTACGTTTCTTGGTGCATTACCTACTGTAATGTCCCAGTGGGAAAGCTTGTAACATTGTTGGTTTCAGAAAGTGTTCAGCCCCCTCAATTTCCGATGTCCCATAGGTGTAGGGGTTTTCAGACACTGTTTGACGACCTGAAAAGGCACCAAGCACCTGGGTTGAAGCATAGCGAGGCCTTACATTTTTGTGGGTTACATTGTTTTTCTTGCATTAAAGTGTTACATGGTCGAGAGAATTTTAGTTCCACACTGAGTTTCTGAAACCGTTTCAGAATCCCATGGTAGAGAACATCCTTTCACACAATTCCTTCATTTTAACAACAGTTAAAAAAAAATATACGGGTTATTCTCGAAACTACAACACTCAGTTAGAGGATTTTATACTTAACAGTTTATGGTTCAGACTGTTTACATTGGCAGTCAAGCATATTTACAATGACGAGGGGAATATCTGATGAGGAGATGTAGCAAATAAAATCTTCTCTCACTGGCTCTGCCTCTGTCCCATTTAAACACTTGTGGTGAAACAGTGGTCTTTAGTTATTTCTGTATGTTACATCCAACATTTTTCACTGAGCAGGGCCGAATACCTCCACAGTAAAATGATCCAAGCTTATGAAGGCAAAATGGAGATTAGGTTGTTATATGAGATGTCCCAAAGGAAACTGACAAATCAAATGATTTGTTATGGTGGAGGAAATGGACAATGCTCTCTGAGAGAAGCTGAATCATGGGGAAAATTGAAACAATAGTCAAGAAACATTTGGCCTACTTCTTTTACCACACATGACTGCAGCTCTCAGTTCATTTATAACCCTGCAGAGTCAAGCAGGTTTATAGTTTGCTATTGAAGCAGAATATCATCCTAAGGGGAGCTGGAATGACTACAGTCTGGCAATCATGTCTTGGCTCTGGATGGACGAGTACAGTCACTATCGCACAGTCCTTGTGTTCAAGCTTTTCTGTTTGGTTGTCATGGATCCTGCTGCATGGTTGTCAGAGTGGATTGTTATTATTGTTTACATGGGTGGTTAAGGAAAAATATAGGTTATTGAAACCTTTTTCTTGCTCTCGTGTGTATTCACACACAAATCATACCACAGGAGGGAAATTACATGTGGCGGGCGTGCCAACGGGCCTCTGAGCCGTAATAAGTGAGCGTTGAGACCAACCTTGGAGAAATAAACTGCGTGTTTGACTGGACGTGTCCTTCAGACACTCAGGGCGAAGGATTTACTCACCGAGCGCTGAGTGTGTATAGCAGAGGACGCAGAGCAGGATGTTTAGCTGAAGGTTTGTGGATTGGCCTGCGCTCTGCTTGGCTACAGCTGTGGGCAGAGAGCTGGAGCGCTTGTCAGCCTCTGTATGGTAATGAACAGGGTCAGAGTGAAGGGTCTGCTGGCCAGGAATTCAGCAGCATGTTTTTGCAGAGAGCAGCAGTGTGTAAACTCTGTTTCCCTCTGCTGTTCCTGTTGCAGTTGGGCGATTCAACGTCTTTTCATTGCGTAGCCTTTGTGAGCTATCATTCGGATATTTTTCATCCTCCAAAACCTTTGTTCTCTAACATCTCATCTTCCATTTTGTTACAGCTTGGGTGTTATTCAGTGTTTGGCAGTAATGCAGTACTCGGAAAAAAGTCACTGACTAACTTAGTAACTTTTTTTAGTAAGAAATTACAATTTGAAATTCAGTGATTACATTTCAGTTACTAACCAGAGTAACGCAGCATTACTTTTAGACATTTTAGAGGTCCGCTTGTTTGCTGTTTTAACAGGCGTTAGATAGAGGGTGTGCTCAGTGGAGGAACTGGTTGGGGGCATGTTAGCTTGGTGCTGTGGGTCAAAGTTTGGAGTAGCAATTGGCCTCATCCAAAAGACAAAGATATACAAACATTGTCTTCTTCACATGTTGTGTCTTGAACTTGGCTATATCACTAAAAAGCAGTCTGACTGGGCAAGAACAAGCAGTCAGTTCATTAGACATAATTGAAACAAACAAAAAGGTAAAGGCTAATGGGAAAATGATTACCCAGCTATGACCTACCATACTCCAAACATCTTGTTTAGGGATTATTGCTGACATTTTGGGTGCCCTCTTTTTGTTTTTGCATTTGTCTTAACTGTTGCGTGCATCTTTGCAGCTTGTCTGCTTGTATTTCACACCCCATTAGATTTTTTTGTAACAATGTTGTCGTCTTCTCAGATCTCAGCAGTGACTACGGCGAGGACAATGATGTCATAACCGATGAAAATGACGGCCAAATACTGCGGTATTATCCTCTAAAGGAAACCCAACCCTGTGTAACATTGATGGGGTTGGCTTATTTTAGCAACAGCTCAGTGCAGCGTGCATGATATTTAAAGTCAACAGCAATAACTTGCAGTTTATGTGTTACAGTACATGCATGTGTGTGGAGGTCCAATTCTGCTCCTGGTTGTTTTCAGAGCTGTTGTTTGTCGGCCACTTGCGGCATCATTTTGGATGAGAGGAGCGGGGTTTAATTGCTGCGGTGTGTAAGGAGTGTTTTAGACGGAGAGGTTAAAGACAAGACGGACCCCTCCCTGCCACATTAAAGCAGCAGTGGAGGAGTTTGTGGTTTCATCATGTCCTGGTCTGCCGAAAGTCCTGTTTTCACTAGTTTCCCTGGTGACCACAGGAGAGACAGAGATGGAGAAATGGGAAAAGAGGTTGCACATCATTGGATAAAATGCCAGCCGAGGTCATAGGAAAGGAGAGTGACGCCAAGGAAAAGTTTACAGCTTTTATTTGGGTCAGCCAGGGTCGTGAGGTAGGGCCGGATTTCGTTGGGCTTCTGTCTTATTGTGACTTTCATAATAAAAGTGAATGGTGTGAGCTGGATCGTCAGCCTCTGCCACAAGCTTTTATTAGACATCTGCTGCTTTTAAAGTGGAGGAAATGTTTAAAGACTGGTGGGTGGATTAGTGCTGACTGTCCCGACCACATACTATCTCAAATCAACACGCGGCAGTTCGACAGATGTGCCCGCTGCTAATTTTAGCCACTTTACACAGACCACAGCATTGTTTGCTTTCATGGCACTGAGAAAATTGTTTCCATTTTGCTATATGCATAAGGTTTTTGTTTTTGGATACTACCGGGACAACAACTAATTTTTAAATTCACTTCAAATTCTTGGGGTTTGTGTGAACACACAATTCTTTCTGTTCTGTGGCACTCTCTGTGAACACAAACTGCCTCTCCTGCTGTTTTGGACATTCAGGTAGCATGTTGCCCACTCAGACAGCCAGCAGTTACTCAGGCTTTTGATAAAAGGACAGAACACCACCACACTGCTACACCCCAAAACAAGTAGCAGGCAGGTCTGCTCTGCTCAGTTATTAGAGGCAAAGGCGGTGAGTGAAACAAAGCACAATCCTGTAATTAGTATCTACGAGTGCCTTGCAGGTATTCTTGAGAGTCTGGACCAAACCTCTGTGGGGCAGATAGTTGTGGGTCTCTCATGATGAAACCTTCTGGAAAATACAATAAGCAGGAAGCCTGACAAGAGGGAGGGAGGGAGGTTAAGGTGAGGGCTACATCCTGTGCAGAGAGGTCTACCCCGCAGCTGTCTGTGCCCAGCGAGGCCAGTCTCCTGTCCCAGAAAGCCAATGGGAGCACATGTCCCTAGGTCAAACAAACACCTCTGTCAGCAGACCGCAGTCACCCCACCAGTCAGACCATTCAGCCCGGCGCTGCTCTGTAATTACACACCACCGCCTGCTGTGGAGCACAGCCAGACTGAGACGCACTGCCATCAGCATCACTACAGGCATGTGCTGGAAAAACAGAGAGAGTGAGAGAGATGGGGAGAGTGAGTGAGAGGGACGGTGTGGGTAAAGACAGCCCTGTCTGGGACAGGGAGGCGGGAGAAGAGGCAGCAGACCCTCCTTCTTCCTGTGAAAGATTAGAGGCTGTGTGTGCGAGCACATCTGGATGGGCTGGAAGAGCTGAAAGGACTGATGTGAGAATCGGCAGAGCCAGAGTCAGACTGAAGGAAATTAGTGAAACAAAACCGCTGGTCACACTGAACTGGCTTCTGCAGCATATCTCCGTTTGTGTGCATGTGTAGAAATATCTTTACACATATGCTTTTTTTAAAAACACTAGTTAACAGCTGAAGTAGGCATCTGATCACAGACCTTATTGACGGGTTCTGACAGCTCCAAGTGACCTGAAATACAACAATGTCCGATGGAAGTGGAAGTGTGGTTACTTATTTATTTATATATATATATATATATATATATATATATTATATAATTTTATACAAGTAGTACAGATTTGCACAACTGTACAACTGGACTTTATGAGTTTGCATTTCTGCACAGCAAACTCTTACTGTACAGTTGAGTCATTTTAAGTATTTTTTCTGCCTCTGTTGATCAGAAAAGACAGCAAACTAAAAATTTCAAAGTTATTTGTACAAGTGTGTTTTATGTTACAATTATTATGTTACTTATGACAGAAACACATCAAATCAAGTAAGATGCCTTTTAAAAATAGGATACAGTTCAATCTTGTCTAGTTAAACTAGTTTAACTAAGGGTGCAACGTAAAATCAGAAAGCTGACGATATTCATTTTAAAGAAAATGGATGTCAAAAGTAAAATGACTGACTTGAAAACTACTCCAAAAAGTACATAAATCATCTCCTCAGGTGCAGTGACCAGACAAAATGTAATTAATTACTTTAACCCTTTGTTGTGACTGATGGAGGTCTGGCGTGGCGAATGTGCACTGCCCTACACCGCCCTGGCTGTAGTATCTGTGCTGATTGACGAGGTGAGATATGTGTGTGCATGAGGTGAGAACCTCTCTGACCCTGCGTGCTCTCACCTCAGGGTCCTGGAGGCTATAGCATGGTTTCATTTTCAGCAGGTTTTTGCAACCCCTCATGTAGTCTTGTAAAGCATAGCAGAGGTGGAGCAGCTGCCCCTGCGCACTTGTTTTCAACCTAAATACAGTGTGAAGGTGAGGATTCAGTCTGGCTCAGCTCACCTTTTCCTCTGGGATCAATCATCTGGCCAATCATTACAGCAAGGCCGCACTTCTTTTTCACGTGTACAGCTGAACCTGTCCAGTGTGTGGCCTGCCCCGCTCTCAGGCTGAGAGGTGGGGGCGGCAATTCCAAAGGAAGGAAATTATGAAGTGTGTCCCACCCTTTTAGTCAGTCACCTAATAAAAGAAACCTGCGACCCTGGGAAAGCGCAGTAAACACTGGGGTTCAGATACAGGTTTGTACTGGACAGAGCACCAAACCCTGATGACTGAGACCCATCAGCTGTATGGGAGGTGGACGCTGCTTTGATTGATTTGACTCGACCATCAACACAGAGACTGCCCCTAGTCCAGCAGCCTGTCTAGAAGAGATGGATGCACCCATCCATCTTTCTTTCTCCTGGTCTGTCTTATTTGTTAAACTGACAACATGAAAGTCTGTAGTTCTGATCCAGCTGTGAGATCTGTTCCTTCTCAGACGGATCAAAACAAACCTGAACCACCTGCAGAAAACTACAACTCATATCTCTCTTTTTAATTTAAATTCCTTCACATGTGGTATTTTGTTTTAAATTGATTTATTTACCTCATTTATTTCTGCGTGCATACGAATTGATCATTCAAAGGTTATCACATTGCTGCTTGACACCTGTACTTTACATAATGGAGCAGGTCTGCATGACGTAATGGAATTAGTTTTTTGAGTTGCATTATGCAGCAATGCTCAGAAGTTATTCTTAAAAGACAGAATAACTAGGTTTCATACAGTTCTTTTTTTGGAAAAGGAGTATTAGACAAGGACAGAGAGAGAAAGTGAGAGGGAGAAAAGCAGAATGAAACGATTCCAGGATCACATCACCTCAATTTGTCTCTTTAAGATTCAAAAGTAGACAAAAGAAACAAACAGATGTTCTGAGTTGCCACCTTGTTCAGCTCAACTTATTTTAAGGAGTTTTCTCTATGTAGACTCGGGGTGTGTGTGTGTGTGTGTGTGTGTGTGTGTGTGTGTGTGTGTTGATCAGCAGCACCAGGATTCAGTCTGTCTGGGGCAGTGCAGAGACGGAGACAAACGCCTCCCCTGGTTGGCTGTCAGCACCTGGTCACTAATGATGCTGCAGCGCTGAGCTAAGCTAATTGACCAGACAGAGATGGATCAGGACCTTGTACTCTGCTGTGTCTGCTTGCTGCAGTGTGTGTGTGTGTGTGTGTGTGTTTTGATGTTTGCTTTCACTGCAGCTGCCAGGCCTTGTACTGTATCTCCCCACAAGAACATCAAACTTTGAGGTAACACAGTTGGACTCAAGGAAAGCGCAGATGAACCGTAAAGCTGTCCAACACAATTTCTGCTTCAACTGTGTCTTCGTTATGTTCATCCACCCTCTGCTGCAGACCACATGAAAGGACAGCAGAAGACTTGTACATTCATGAAGCTCCTTTGTCTGTCTGCAAGCTGCTGAATCTTTCTGCAGGAGCAGGGAACAAATAAACCCCAGTAGGCGATGAGCTTGGAGGATCAGGCAGTCGGTGCAGCTGAGTGTGAGATGTGTGTTTAAGGGCTCTGGTTGGCAGCGCTAACTGGGCTCTTAGCATGAGGGCTCTGGTTTATTTTCACTGGGGAGAGTATCACTAAAAGAATGACCTTGGTTCATTAATAATACAGCCAGTGTGTGTGCGTTATGTGTGTGTTTGACATACGTGTACTTTCTCACACACACACTCACAGACAAAACCCGACACAAAATCACATACAAACACCTTAGTTTGTAGAGCGAGAGTTGCAGCTGCAGTCCTGGTCACGGTGCCCATGGCTCTCTCTCTCTCTGGTGGTACCAGCAGCTCTCCAAGTGGGCTTTTTAAGGCCAGTAATAGTCACCTTGGAAGCTGCATAATGATTATATAATGATATAATAGTAACAGCAGCTTTGTAATGCTTTTGTGGAAAATCACAAATGCTGCTTTCTTTTGAGTGCAGTCATTTCAGATTGAGGGCTTCCCCCTTTTGCCACTTGTGTCTGTGGTGTTGGCTCAAAAACACGGTCTGTTACCAAGGCAAGCTAGCATTCAGCTACCCCTTTCCAGCTGCATTGTTGCGTCTCACTTTTTTTAAAGTTTTCTTTTTTATTTGTAAGTTTTAACCAGTATGCAAATGTGTGGTTTTTTTTCTCTGTCAGTAGTTCCCCATAAAAAAAGAAATATATCACAAGTGAAGAAGTTATATACATTCAATTGTAGATGAACTTCACTGACAAGGATTTGTTTTCTTTTCATTTGACAGGCTGGTGGTCAGCTTACTCACCTCCAGTATTTCTTTCATTTAGTCAGGCAGCAGAGTGACGTGCTGCAGAAGAAACACAGGAGAGAAAGTCCTGTCTCAGGGTTTCATCTGAGGCCCACGGGGCTACATGTGTGGCTTGGCAGACCTATTGCTCAGATTTCAACAAACAATTTCATTGGTCTGTCTAACCTTAGCCCCCAGCTACAGGCTTAGAAAGACGGTGTGAGCTCCCCTTGACTTTTGGATGGCTTCAGAGCTCCATGATAAACTTTCATTTAGATCAATTTAGTCTGAAGTAAATGTTCTGCAAAATTTGATTTGCGCCTTTCCCTGCTGCTACAAAACACATTTATACACAGTATAACAATGCTTATCATCATGTGCTTGCAATCCCACAGGCCATCTTTCATAACCTCCTGAACACACACACTCATTATGAAATAAGGAAAGATAACCTTAACCGGTCACATCTTCGTCCTGTTCCTATGAGATTATTGCGCCAGCATGGGCAAAGATAATTCAAAGAGTGTTTGTAAACAAATGACTAAAAATATTGTAAACAAATGACTAAATGAGAGAGAGCACTGATGTCAGGACTGACTACGGCCAGCTGAACTCTCTGGCGGGGGATTCCCCAGTCACTGATTAGAACGACAGGGGCAAAAGGTCAAATACATTCACACATTTGTTTGACCCCCCCCCACTGGGGCAATTAGCCCACTGAGAACAAAGAGTGGATACAATGACCCGTGTCCATCGGGGGGCATTCATTAACTGTGATGATGTTATTGTTGGCCGAGAGAGGGAGCGATGGAGCACACTCGAGGCGTCCAAGTCATCCTCATTCTTGTAGATAACAGACACCGTCACAGGAGATGTGGAAGGAAAGGGGGGAGATTTTTAATTTGTTGTTGCAGGACAGAGAGAGAGAAAGTGTGTAAGAGGTGTGTGTCTGTGTGTGTGTGTGGGAGACAGTTGTCCTCCAGCCAAAGCCGGCTTAATGCTTCATACAATAGCTTGAGTGTGGGTGAGGGGATCTTGGCGCTTGAATGTTCTTTATTCTAGAGGGAGAAGAGGTGCCGTTAGGGGTGAGAGCTAGATTTCCTATCCAGAGCCCCCTTTGTAATTGAATGCAGCCATCGGCATGAGCCGAGCTCCAGAGAAAACGTCCCCGGCATGTGCATGTACACACGCACACGCACACGCACACGCACACGCACACGCACGCACGCACACACACACCTCTTTGTTTCTGCAGACTTCCCCATGTGGACTGAAGTGTGGTGCAGACAAGAGAAGAGCAGATCAAAGTGCGTGTTCTCCTGGTCTCTGCGCAATGTTTATATTGTTATTGAAAATGTGAGAGTTTTGTACAATCTAGAGCCCATGTCATAACATTTCAGTCTCAGGTCTTACATGGTTTAAATCCATCTACACTTGTAATCCTCTGAGAAATACCCAGAACCCAAAACAGAGAAATCATGAGCACAGAGTTTGAGGGGGGAATAATTGCAGCGGTCTCAGTTTACCCTAAACCATGTGTTCTGTGTACTTTTCATACTCCTCCTTTGCCCTCTCTCTCTCTCCCCTCTTTGGGTAATCACTAAACCCGTTATGCTTCCCTGTCTTAGGATCCAAAACATTTGTTTTTCTTCGTGACAATAAGCTCTCCATTTTCCTTTCCTGAGTCTGCAGTGAATGGAGACAGATCATCATCATCAATAAGTGAGGCTGTTTAAGAAGAATACTGTTCTCCTGCTCCAGCTCGGTGCTGCAGGTGCTATTTCATGGTTTCTTTTAGTAAAGCACTTGGCGTTGACTGTGGCTGCTGCCTGCAGAACGGCAAAGACGAGCTTCCTGGTGGCTAATGAGGTGCTGAACCCGGCCTCTTGTTTGGATCAGGAGCACCTGGGCCGACCAGAGCCAGACCAGGCCAGACAAAGGAGTCAGTCTAGCATTTCCACAAAGGTCTGCCCATTCAAAAACATCCAGAACCCAGGGACACAAACTCCCACACTTCATAAAATGAAGGCAAGACAGAATGCGAGCCGAGACTACCCATTCTCTCTGCACAAGGAAACTATTGTTTGTCTTTACACGCCCTCTCTCCCAAGCTTTGCGATTTTATACTCCATAACGAACAAAGGCAAAAAGGAAAGCAACTTGGCAAAGACGCTGTTTGTCTCTTGGAAATGTAACAGAGACGAGAGCTGCAACGGTCTCTGGTGATTTTAATTTCTGTCTTCTCTACGCCCCATCAACTTTTTGTCAGCTCTTTCAGGCTGATAGTATGAAGCTCACCGGCAGGATAGCAAACACAGCATGGTGGTGATTTCTTATGTCTCCCTCAGTGAAACATCTTCACTCAGCCCACAGCACAGTGTGTGTAACTTCCATAACACTGGAGTGACGACATTACATCAAACACAAAATGACTTGCGGCCTATTAATATGTATTTGGAAGTTTTATCAGACAAAAATACTTTAAGTTGTTTTTCTGTTGTTGTCTGTCCAGAACTCTGTCATTGCAACGGTCACAGGGACCTGTGGCCCAAGCAAACATCATGACAATCTAAAATGAGCATGTAAACAGTCGATTCAACTCTACTAACAGACAGAAATTTTTTTTTTTTTCTTAAAATATCTGCACATGGCATCAACAGTATGGATAAGATTAGCGAAATACTTGGTTAAAGATAGGGAGAGATCATATGGATTACACCATGGTGACCTCTGCACTCTTGTTTCCAGATCTCTGCATAAGGGACAACACTACACCTGCATCAGCACATGGCAAAAAATCTTGACCTACAGAATAATCCAGCATGAACATAAAGCCTAGGTTATTTGGAAGATTCAGTATTGTATATGCATCATGTCAGTACTTCCATTAATTAATGTATGTTTCACACGTTTGTTTGTCTGTCAGCTAGGGCTGCAACTAACAATCACTGTCATTATTGATTTCTAAAATAGTGAAAAATAGCCACTATGATTTCCCAGAACCCAGAGAGATTATGCTCAGAACTCTTGTTTTGTCTGACCAACAGCCCAAAGCCCAAAGATATTACATTTTCAAAGATATAAAATAGAGAAAAGAGCAAATCCTCACATTTGAGTAGTTGAAGAAAGTCGTTGGTTTTTTTTCTTAAAGAATGATTTGATAAATCAACTAATATTCTAATGTCAGCAGCATATTGCAAAAAAAACAAACACTTTTGAATTGATTTCCATTAAATTTGGTTTACAGATATGTATCAGGACATCAAGCGATTTAATAGGTCTTTGTGAGAATTTGGGACTGTGATTCCTACCATTTGATTTCCATATTGAGTATGAAAGGAAATAAAAACGTCCAAATCTAAAAGGATATGTTGTCAAAGCCACGGGGTCATTACAACTTCAAATCTTCAAATGTTTTTCTGTCTCTTTATCTTCTGTTACAGAAGCAGGGAACCAGCTTGTAGCTCAAGAGGCAGTGAGGAAAGCATCCATGCTACGTCGCCCAGCTGCACGCACAGGAGAGACAATCTCCAGTAAGAACTGTGAACTGAATGTTACTAATTTGACTATACAATGCAGTGGCAAAGGTATACTACATGTTTACATGTCTGAAGGTACAGAAAGCAATTTTCTGTTTTTTAGATTGTCTCAACTGCAGTCGAATCACAGCTTTGAGTGACAGGCTGAGCTCACTGGAAGCGAAGGTATGGACTGTACTCATTCAGCCACAATACCATACTACCTACATTAAACAAGCACATTGTTTGATTGCCCACACTTGTTTTATGTCTTCCTGTACCAGGTCCAATTACTGATTGCCCCGGCCTCCGTATCACATCGCCACTTTCAGGGTGAAGGAGGAACTGCACCAGAGCCCTCATTACTGATGGGGGCTTTACCCGCTCAGGGAGCTCCTGGTGAGCAGGGACCTGCAGGTAGGTATATCACGCTGTCAAGCAGCAATATGTTTTAAGTTTAAAAAAATAGTGCATGTTTCTATTAAGTGGAGTCCGGGGCTTTGTATTTTGATAATTGAGTCAGAAATCACTCCTTGCAGCTTTTTTCTCTGCAAGCTGCAACTCTTTTCTTTCCTGCCCTCTACCTGCTCACCTCTGCTCATATCCTATTTCCTCTACTGCGCACACTCATTTCCTTCAGCAAAAGTAAGAGCCCAGTGGTCTGTGCTGCTCACTTTCAGCTCTCTGGCTGTGTGGAAAACGAACACTTCAGAGCCTTCTGGAGTCCTGCCCAGCACCGGCTGCGGCTAAATACACAGTATTCATAAACCTGCAGCACTGTTAGAAGAAGTTTAGAACGTGAACTGATGGCAGAAGTTTTGTCCATTTGAAGAAAAATGAGTCCCAGTGAATTTTAGAGCTGTCTAAGGCTGTGTCTGAAATCACACCCTCAATCACTCTTTCACTACTCCTTATATAATTGGCTACTCAATAGTGAGCTGTAGATTGAGACACTGGACACTTATGCATCTGTAAAATCTGACAACGCTATATAGTGAATAGGATTGACACTGAGAATTTGAACAGTCACATAAAATGGCGGGCAGTAAATATAGTGCACTATATACAGTAGGAAATATTCTGACACAGCCTAACGGTGACATAGGGTTAGAATAGTAATGACTGTGTTTTTGCTCAATTACTTAGAGTTTAGAAAGCTTTGCCTCATCCCTCAGTGGATTTTCGCTACCTCTTCCCAAGGTGGTTTTAGCCCAGATTTTTTTCACAGAGCTACACCTCTCAATTAAGCCATCTCTCTGTTTTCATTGCAGGCCCTCAGGGTGAAAAGGGGAGCGATGGGCTTCCTGGCAGAGATGGTAAATTGTTACCACAGTTGCCTTCCAGTGGATGCAAAACCATTTAAGATGTGAACCAGTTAATGCTTCATGATTACTCATGACTGTTTCCTCCTCTTAGGGAAGCCAGGGTCTCGAGGGCTGCCAGGTCCCAGTGGGCCTCGGGGGGATGCTGGGACAAGGGGCCCATCTGGAACCCCTGGATCAAAGGGATCCCCAGGACCTGCAGGTAAGAGAGGAAATGCACACAACTCACTGTTAGTAGACAGTTGTGAGCTGAAAGAAACAAATGAACCCTGTCTTAGTAGATGTTGACACACTTTGTCAATAGGCACGTTGTAAAGATTTGTGTGTCATTGAGAGAGACGGAGGGTGTTGTAGGGCAGTTGTATACTTGCCTGTCCACTTAACCTATTGTCTATAGAAGACATTTGAATGGCTCACTACTGACCAAAGACCTGTGGAAACAACAGTGGAGAGAATGAGAGATCTCCATCAAAAGACTGACCCGTTACGTCCCGCTCCAGAGCATTTGTCTCTCTCTTAAACCACTCGGTTAGCCCACAGACCCTCCAGCTCGTTCCAGTGGCCCCTTGGGCCTGCTGGGAAGGCGCTGGAATTTGGGCATTTTGTTGGTCGGCTTTTAAAATCATATGTTTCTAAAAGTGCTGTTTCAGTGGGCAGCAAAAGCATTTGTTTTCAGACTACATACATACCCCCCAACATGTGCTACTGCTCAAGGTCACCAACCAGAACGGACACGGAATCATAAATCCGCTCAGTGCGATTGGAGCTATTCTCTAAAAATAATAAATGACCTGTTGGAAAAAAAGTAAATCCACAGGCATCTTTGACCTGAATGATAATAAAGTAAATTGCGGTGTAAGTGTGTCACAACATCTGCTCTCGCTATAGGCTGTTATTTCTCTTCTCTGGATCATGAAGGGAGTGCCTCTCCTTTCAGGCCAACATATGACCCCTGCTCTGTGCCTGCTGCTGGGTAAAGATGAGATTTAGAGCAAAAGTTAAACTACAAACCCAGTTTCCGAGAAGCGCCATGTGAATTCAATCTGAAATGAACATGAGCTATATATACACAAATCCCAGGCCCTTATGATTTCCATATGCCTGTGGTGTTATTGTTTTTTCAATCTCCATTACTTCATAAGTACTCAAAACCAGCACTGTCTTGTATCTGAAGCTGTGTTTTCCTTATTGTGCTGATTTTTTTCATTTTAAAGAGAAAGATAAACACAGGACTGGAATGTGTCCAATGTCATGGAAAGTGTAGACAGATATGTTTTTAAGCTGAAGTGTAAGGTAAAAATAGAAGAAAAGTGAACTTGTGTTGTTGGGAGAAGTGATATTGTACATTATGGTGAGTCCTGATAAGTTACAGGAGAGTTGCATTGAAAACATTGACTAATATTTTAATGCAGCATCCCCTGGCTGCTCTAGGGAACTATTATTCTGCAGTAAAAAAAAATGTTTTCCCCAATATGTCTCACAGGCTCTAAAAGCTCTACTAAAGGCTCACTTTAGACCAAGGCTAAGTGAAAACGGCCCTCAGAGGTGTCAAATCTGAGCTGTAGTAACATCACCTTGCAAAGCAGCAATTAGTGGACTGTCATTGTTGCATCAGTACATAAACAGAGAGGTGGTGAGTCTGGGTCTGTCGGAGGGCAAGAGTTGGTGTTTAGGGGTCACCATTACCTCATGAGAGTCCAAACAATGAGGTCAGATGTAGTTGTGGTGATACTTTTCTTTTCACCTTCAAATAAATGGCTCAGGGAGGAGGAGGGACACTTTCACTGGCCAGCCCATATGAACAAGCTACAGGCTGTTACTGATGCACACATGTACGGTGCGGTGTGTGTGTATGCAGGGAATATTTAATATACCACGAACCAGTGCCAGTAACACTTTGTAGAGTTTAATAATGTTTATTTGAGTTTTCCCATGTCCCCGAGTAAGTTCCCAGCATTGGACCATTAAACAGCCTCCTTCTGTTAATTACAGAGAAACACAGTTGGCTAGTTCGTACAATTATCCTGTGTCCAGCTGCTGATTTTACTCCACATGTGCACATGCCCAGATACATAAGCAAGCACACTCCTTGCCAGAAACTATTATATTGAATCATTCAGCACTTTATCTAATCTGTTTCCTCTCTGGTCTTTGTCATATTTATCTTCCTATCGTTACATCACCAACAGTCATTTATCATTACTATACCTCTCAAGAAGAAAAAAAGATCATATTTTGCTATGGCATACCTCATGTGTTTTACCACAGTGATGTTTCTGCCATTCCTCCTCTCAGGCCCCCGTGGTCCACCAGGACTCCCAGGAGAGAGGGGTCTACCAGGCCCGCCTGGCCCTCCGGGGCCTCCAGCGCCGGCCAGTGCCCGCATCCCAGAACCAGACCGCAGTAAGACCTTGAACAACTAACAGACTTCATGACACAAATTCCACACCAAGTAGTTAAAAGTACTCTTTGTATTTGTTATAAATACAAGTCTCAAAAGAGTACTCCACAGTTTTATCTTTGCTCTCCTTTAACATCGTTGGTCTCTTGATTGACAGTTTTTAAAAAGTTAAGAATCGATGCAGCCAAACTAGAGATGTCATCTTTTTTATTCACACATTCGTCTTACTTGTCCAAACCTGCAACAGGTCAGTCTGAGATTTGAGTGTGTTATGGTAGTAGTCGCTAATGTAGCCTCTCTGGTAAACTCACTCACTTCTATTCTAACTCCACACACCGAGATGGTTTTATTTTTTTTCATTTATAAACTTGTAGTCTTCAGCTCCAACCAGTGACGACTCAAATGACATCACTTGAGGCACTTTACGCAGCTCCTAAAAGGCTTTATAAAACTTTATATAAACTTTTATATAAACATATATGCAGAAGTACTTCCCAAGACCCTTAAACAGATGTGTAAAATCAGTGCACTTTCACTTTAATTGCTGTATATTTAATTTCACATAACAAAATTAGTTTGCCATGAATGCAGCATGAGTGCATGCACACAAAGCTTTTGTTCTCAGGCAGGGTGACGTAGGTTTCACAGACTTGACCCTTCAAAGTGCTGATATTCATGTCTTTAGCAGCCATACAGACATGTTCTCTCCTGCTGCGTGAGAGCTCTCACAGGTTTTAGGACCAATGATAAACAAAAGAAACAAAGAGAATGAGAAACAGACAGGATGGTGGTAATCCTTTAACTGCTACTTGCTCCTAGCTGTCTGCCAGCCAAGTAGAACAGAATCAAAGAGTATTAAATGGAAGCAGAGACGGTCTGAGGTTGACACAGACCTCTCATGCTGGGATGAGAACCTGTCCATCACTGATGTCACCCAAAAACTTCCAGATGTAGGCCGCCGCTGAGACAGCTGAGGGAGTGTGTGTGAGAGACAGATGGGGGCCTTTGCCGGCCCTTTCAAGGTCATCGCATTGCCGGGTTTTATGTGTGAATTCAGTGGTAAAACAAAGTATGCAGCACACAGATTTGTAAGCTCAAGGTTCCTGTGTGGAGAAAGCTGTGGGTAGGCTGAGGTTGGCATGATGATTTCTGAGACTGGGAGCCAATTCTTTCACATCAAAGCAACAGTAGGGAAGGGGGGGAGGGGGGGAGACTTCCTTTAGAAAACACTGGTTTATTTGGCCTTTACGTCTGCATTAGGAGAACAGGAGCAGGTTCCTAAGCCAGCAGCCAGAACGCCCTGTTATGAATGTCACCTTTAGCCATGATCTGTTAGCGGTGTGCAACACTCTGGCAGCTGGAGGATGTTTCTGGCTGTCATCCGCCCTCCTCCTCCTCCTCCTCCTCCTCCTCTTCTCTGTATCTCCTGAAGTCTCATCCTGTGATTGGATCTGTGTTTCCTGTCAGTATAAACCGACCCAATGACCGCAGACTTCCTCTATCGCTCACATGTTCACCACCCTCTTCCTCTTGTGCTTTAGCTGTCCAGTCAGTGGATACGGAAGGAACCAAGCTTTGGTTTTTGTTTTTTTTGAATGAATGCGAAACACTACTGACAGCACCTTTTAGTGTAGTGTACTACCCTGTTGAAGTCATTAGATGAGGTTTGAGTATTTGTTGGAAAACACTGCCCTCTGGAGGTTACTCTAATGTAATGACAAGGGCCTTCATTGTCCTGAGGTTGAGCTTCTCAGGAAGGCATCAACACAGATCAAAACATCACACACTGAAACGCTTGCATCACTGTTCTTCACAAGTTCATATTATGAAAGTGCAACTGTGGGATCAAAGCATTTCACCGCAGGCTTCTTTGTGTTCACTTCTCAGGGAGCACTTTCTGTCAGGTTACATACAAATCATTCCTCGTTCACTAAAACCATGGACCCAACCCTAAACATCGACATCTATAAATGTAACCAAAATACAACCATTTGACTGGTGGAGTTTGCTGAGGGTACAGCACCACATGAAATACTGCATACCCACAGGACAAACCTGCATTTACAAAGAGAATTACATCACATTTTCATGTTATGATGGTACAGGTTTGAGTCCCAATCATACCCTTAAAGACAAAATAAAATCAACAAGATAATTATAATACAGACATTATACAGTAATAGAAATGTCTTTGGATTGTGAGGCTACAGACTTTAAGTCACTGTCAGTGAAGCGGCACTATGCTATGTAAAAGTATCACAGATTATTATTGCTGATATTTTATCAGCTTTGTTCCTGTTTGTGAATACTGTCCTCAGTCAGGAAAGTTGCTCCCATTAAGAATACATTTTGTTTCAAACTCCAGATCGTGGAAAAGACCCCTTCTTCTCTAACACTTTCCAAGACTCACGAGGGTTACCTGTTCCAGGACCTCAGGGTCCCCCCGGGCCTATCGGTGAGTGTTTATCACTGTCCATAGTGAATGAATGTTTGTGTTGTGAAACACTGTTACTCTCAAATCTGCAAATATTTCAAATGCTTTTACACACAACAATGCAGCAGATACACACAAGCATTTCTACTATGTATTGCTTTTCCAACACACACTTTCATTCAACTTTCCCAGTCAGACATTATTTTTGATTTGAGTTTGTTTTTTTTATTAGACAATAACAAGAATAAATGCATAAAAATGCCAACTACACTGACAATATACATTCATTAGAACTGTTGAGGATAACACAAGAAAGTTACAAACTTATTTCCATTGTGGTCCTCGTGATTGTGTTTAATGTAAGAAGGATGTTGGTTTAGTTGATTTTAAATGCAAAAATGCTTATTCCTAACCACGTGACCAAACATTAACCATAACCATATCACCAGGGGACTATGATCCCATAAAGGCACTGAGTGACTGTTTTGAGCAGGTCAACGATTGGATGTGCCAGAATTCCCTTCAATTGAACAAAGATAAAACTGAAGTTATTGTTTTTGGACACAATTAAAAACCAGCACCCCATCCTCCCAAAAGCTAAACGTACTTGGTACTGATATAAATTTTTCATTATCTTTCACGCAGGCCCCCCGGGTCCCCCGGGTCCCAAAGGCCCAGTAGGACCTTCTGGCCCGTCAGGACAGAACGTAAGCTCGCTCACAGCATAGTGCTGCACTGCAGTCACTTACTGAGTTTAGCACTGTCATATCTGTTGCAGTAAAAATGTATCATCGTCAATTTGAATTTCCTTTCTGACTCAATACAGGGAAAGCCTGGAGCCCCTGGAACACAGGGCCCTGTTGGGCCAAAGGGAGAACGTGGAGAGCGAGTGAGTATGCTCAGAGCTTGATGATAGGTGTTTTTCATTTCCTCTACATCGACATCCTTAAACTCTCTGTGACATGCCTGTGGTTTTTCAGGGTCCTTTAGGTTACCAAGGAGAGAGGGGCTTCAGAGGCGAGCCGGTAAGCCACCTCCACCCTGTTGCCTTGAGGATTATGACCTGTGGAAACAAGTGTATAGGGGGAAACATCAACACTCATAGCTGGTTATAGCACTGTAAACTACACTAACCAACAGCACTGCAACCTACACTGACCAGTGACAACACAGCCTCGGGGAGAATGAGCTCTTTCTGTTGAAGTAAACTCCTGCAACTCTTTCATTAATGTCTTGAAGCCAGACTCATTTTTCTCTGGTGTTAATATTTCTTCACAGGGAACACCAGGTCCAAAGGGAGAGTCGGGAGAGAAGGGCTTGCCGGTAAGAAAGTAGTTAGTGGTTTTTTCCCAGTTCACATGGCGACACAGGTCCTTGACTGGAGTGGTTTTTTTGCCTTTTAAAATTCCTTTGTTGAGCATTAAATTTTCTCTGTGTCTGTCTAACCCTTATTTTTCTTTTACCTCTTTCTCATTTTACAAGAGCAATCTAAATGTAAGATATTTTTATTTTTGTCATTTGGTGTTCACTTTGCAATGCAGTGTATCTTTTCAATAACCTAGATTACGTCTAACCATGACCCAATCTCAGGTTATGGTTATGATCTTCACAATAGTCACCATGTTTATGTGATCAGCTAACAGTCCATACTTTCCTCCCTGTTGATAGTCAGAACGTGTCTATTTTACGTTTTTGTTTGAATGTTTAAGGTTTTAGCTGTTGATCTGTTTGACTTTGTGTGTGAAATCTTTTGGTGTTAACGTGTTTTTGTTTTCGTTGGTCCTTGGGGTGTGCTCTGGACTCCTGTCCCCTGTCACGACACTGTCCTCTTGACCCTAAAGCTGTCTGACTCCCTCTGCAAGCTACTGTCCCCATGGCTACCTCTCACAGTCACCTTTTCAGCATCTGACTTTGGCATATACATATAGATATACAAAATACACTGAGCAAATCTCATAACAACACTGTGCACTGGCTGAGTAAAAGAATGCAGAATATAGTCAAATCCCTCTGGAAGCAAATTTAAAATAATTTTATTTGAATTCAACTGTGCTGTCTTACAGACAGGAACCACAAAGAAAATGAAATGTATATGCCAAATCACTCCATATGTGTCAGTGGTGGGTCCTCTTGGGTTTAGAGGTGGTGTGCTCTGATGTGAGTGGAGTGGATACAGCTATCCTCTTTTATCCCAAAATGCAACCTTGCATGATTTCATCTTTAAGTACTGCACCACATACACTTTCTTTTCTGGATGTGATCTAATGAGTGAAATAACACAGTGCCAATAAAACAGAAATAAGGCAAAGTAGCTCCTTTATTTGGGGATGAATTCTCTGTTAACAAGCGTCTACAGCCGTGCTAGTGGCTCTGTGAGGCTGTACTGTAACATCAGCATGCTAACATGTTCACAACAGCAGTGTTAACTTGCTGATGTTTCGCAGATACGTTTACCACATTCACCATCTTAGTGGAGTGTGTTAGCATGATAAGTGCAGCTGAGGTTAATGGGAATGTCTTTCATTTTGCAGATCTTTGGTTATGTATCAAAGAATTGGAGAAATAAAAATTTTGACTTGATGGTGGCACTAGATGAAAAGAGGAGATATTTCACCAAAAGCCACAAATGCCGACCTCTTGGTGGTGCTGCTAGCGTGGCTAAAACTTTTATAAAATGCAGTCAGTAATTGTATGACTCAGTAAACTTTGCCTTTTTTCTTCAAACGTGTGTATGTCCTTTAAATGTTTTACTAATCAGAGCATTTCATAGTGGGAATCACTCACCTGGGCACCAAAAAAAAGCTCCAGCTATTCTCTGCATGTCTTCTTTTGTGATGTCTGCTTTTCTTCTCCTGTTCAAGTATTTTTGTTATTTTTAGAAGCCATTGCCTTTATTCAGATTAGATATTGATGTAAATTTATGCTCGCTTCATTCTGACAGCCACACAGTGTTTAGAATCAATGCTGAGGTGCTGAAAATATTCGCCTGGCTTAACTGCTGCCCGACAAAAGGAATGCACATGGCATGATCAAATCTAAATACTGGGAGAGTGTAATCCATCTGTGGTATGTCACCAACATGAGGCTAGTCTTGTAATGTGCATGCTTATGCTGCCCAGCCCAGCATGGCAGAGACTGACTTCCCACAGCAGCATGGCCAGAGAATGAGGGAGTTACAGAGAAATACAGGGACCAGATGAGTCTGAGAGTGCTGGGCAGATATGTGGACTGTTTTAACCCTCTAACTGCTGAACTGTATTGAGAGAGAGAAAATGACTTGCATCTTGGCGAGCAGTTCTTTGGCTTGCGCTCCTTACCTTGACGGCTGTATCTATCTTCACAGGGGGACGGAATACATCAGATCAGAGAGGCGCTGAAGATCTTAGCCGAGAGGGTTTTAATCCTTGAGACTATGATCGGTATTCATGGTGAGTAGGAGGCCTGAGGCAGGGTCAGCTTTAGGCAGGGGTCAGAAGTGGGGGGTTGGGGGGCTCAAACTCCCACCGTACCTCACTGCTGGGACAGGGAGTGGGAACAGTTATGAGCAGCCCCAGGACTCAGGCTGGTGTTTCCACCCCCTCACACAGTCCCCCCTGTCACTGCTCTCTGATAGGACGTTAGCTTGCAGATGTTCCACGACTTGCAGGCAGACCTTGAGCTTCTGGCTCGCAGGGTGACGCTGCTGGAGGCTATCATCTGGCCAGGTAACGCTGAGACATCTTCACCCACAGCTTTGCCGGACCTCACTGACCTTTTTTGAAAAGATCTAGAAAGTGTTGACCGTGTGTTAGGCGCAGAACATTTCGATTACCACTTGTTGCTGAACTGCTGAATGTTGATCTAGTCACTGAAGAGTAGACGTCGTTTAGAAATGTATTCTTGTGTATCACTTGTTTTGGTTGTGACGATCCTCCAATGGCGGCACAGACATTACCTTAAAGGCCCTGAAAACGTATTTACTCAGTCAGCTTCTTACTGTGAGAGATGTGGTCTTACATGAGCACATGAGCTATTCCTGTATTTGTGCTCTTCTCACTGGTTTACAGTGGATGGGGCTCAGTTGAAAAAAGATGATCTTCCAAGCACCAATTACAATTTAGCAACATTTTTATCAAAATCCAGATGACTGTTAACTTTTTTGGTTGCCAGCACTTTCAACCAAATCTGAACAAAACGCACTCACATAGTCCTGCTGAAGCAGATTAGCTGACATTTGAAACGTCAAACTCTTAAAAAAACTCAACTCATTATATAAATAAAATCTAAGATTGTTAGTCATGACTGTTATTAAGAAAAACTATGATTTGAAACCAAGTTTTCAGGGGCTTTAATCATTTGTATTATCATACTTTGTGGGTTCATGCGTACAAATGGATGTAAAGAATGGAAGTCTAGCTAGTAGTGCTGCAATGATTAGTCAATAAAACGATTAGTCACTTGACAGAAAATAACTCAATCGCAATTTGGATGATTAATTAATTAATTGTTTAAGTCATTTATTGAGAAAAATGCCAAACAATCGCTGGTTTTGGCTGCACAAAAGAGAGGATTTGCTTTATGTCCTTCAGTTCATTTTGAGTTCTGAACTTTTGGTCAGGCATTTTTTGCTATTTTGGATTTTAATCAATCAGGGGGATAGACAGATTTACTGAAAGGAAAATAATTGTTGCAGCCCTACTAGCAAGATGCACCTCCTTTACAGCAGAAGTAAGCAAAGAAGGTTTCGATAAATCCCTTGAACTTTCTGACTAGTTCGTTGATTAATCATTTTAATATAAAACCTGGGTCCAATCAAAATAAGAACCCACTCATGACACCTGCAGGTTAACAGCTACATCAGAGTAGACTTGGATTAGGACCACAGAGTTCACACACTGATGGACAGGGAGGCCCCGTTCCAACTGCTGTCTTTCTTCAACAGAGCCTGATCTAGGGTCTGGGGACGGACCGTTTGGCACAGCCTCCCCTAGTTTCTACAGAGATAAGCGAGCAGGTGTGCTTCCATATCGACTTGCTTCTCCTCTGTCCTCCGACACCAAGGTTCGAGGGAAGTAGCCCCTCCCTCCCTTCCTCCCACGCACCCCCTCCCCCCTCCGCTCACCCTGAGGATCACAGGCTGGGTTGACTCCCCCTCCTATAGGTCTCATCGGCACTCAACAGATTTAGACCTTATCTGATACCCTCTGTGGGCTTTACTGTCAGATTTAGGATGGGGGACTCCTCAGGGAACACTCCACTGATACTCCACAATGCCCTCCTCCATCTGGATCCCGAGAACTAGTTTGACCCCCACCCATTTCCAAAGGCAAACACTTATCTTTACATTAAATACCCAGCAGCTCCTTCTGTGTCTCATTTCTTGGCTGCAGAACAAAAGCCTCAGAATAAAGATGTTCACGTTTAAAAAAAAAAAAATAATAAAAAAAAGGAATGTTCAGTGGTATTCCTCGAGCTACAAACAGTTCTGGACAATAAGGGTCATTTAGAATAATCAATTAAAGGAGGAATCAGATGCGAGGAAATAGACTGGATTGGAGTTTGTATTGCTTTCACAATGTCACTGCAATCTAAAGAGATTCCACTATTTAAGTATATTGCGCATGTACAGTTTGCAGGACACAAACAAACCTCTTCTTCTAGTATTAATTTTGTTATACCTCTATCCTATTGTTTGACTCCATGTTATGTAGTGCACTAAAAAGATGAAGTCACCTCCACTCTGAGATATGTGTTGCTAACAGTGATTTGTAGTTTTCTGGTGTGTTTTCCCCCTTAAAGTGTCTGATGACTGATATGGTGATTTAATATACATTTAATTTGTGCGACAAAAAAAGCACAAACATTTGTATTTGGTTGCATATTAAAAAAAAACAAATTATACAAAATGTGTACGAAATGAATGCAAAACAAAACATGCTGAAATGAAAAGGACTGCAAATTGGCTGTCATTTGAAGATCTTTAACACACAGAGGAAATAGGAAAACTGTTAATGGAACTTGAACATATTTTTTTACCACTGTTGTGTTGGTAAACTTAGACTGCTTAAACTGTCCAGATGAAAAGACTTGATATTTGTTTTTTTCATCTTATATCAAACTTATTTTGAAACTATTTAAAATGATCAATTGTAGTTTATTTTGTATGCTGTTGTGTAACCATTTCATATCTCTTTTTTCCCCCATGCAAATGTGTTATTGTGTTAAGATAATCCTGTCTAGATGATTGGTGTAATAAAATAATGTTCATTGGGTTTTTTTTAAACATCACCTCTCTTCTTCTTTGTTCCAATGGTGTTCATTAAACATGATTACAGTGTAAATAAATCACATCCACTCTTTACAATCCACATTTTATGACACAGATATTGTCTCCAGAACAGTCAACAGTTTGCATCTACACACAACTGTCTTTCTTCACACTTTTCCACAGGAATCCTGATCATTAAAATAGTTCAACAAGTAGCCCGCAGGGGAAATCTAATATTGAAGCTCAGCAAAACCCAAGCGTAAGGTATGTCCAGTTTACTGCACAAGAGCAAACTCTGTTTCAGTACAGGAGTGTCAGGTCTGCTAGGTGCTATGCGGAGGGCCCTTCCCTTTTGATACCACCACAGCCTTTTCTCCGACGCTGTCATCAATGAGCAGAGAAATGGCGCCATCTAGCTGTTTTGAGGCCGCTAATGCCACTACAGCTTTGTCTGTTGGGAAGCCCATATTCTCCAGCTGCTGGAGTCTGAGAGGAAACAAACTGAATGATTACTTGAAATCACATAAATAAAACTGTTAGGGAAATAATATGAAGAGTATTAGTCAAAAACTAAACACAAAACATTCACAGAAAATGCAACATGACATACATGATGACATTAAATTACTAACCGCAGAGAGGAGACCGACGATTTGGGAACCTCCACTTTCGCATCAGGGTCGTCAGGAGCATCCTGTAACGAGGCCAGTATCCCTGCCCTTAGCATCTGCTCCTCCAACACCTCCGCCTCAGATAGTGCAGCTGACTCTGTCATAATCCAGGCAGGCACTTGATCCACCCATGGGTGGTGGTTCAAAAGACGTGGATCATTCATGGGAGGAGCAGCTGCCTGATCTACAGGTATCCTCTGGGAATGTGATCTGGATCTGTGACAACAAATCAAGTTAAAATAATGAAATCTGCCACTGTCGTGCATGCAGGTGGTGAGTGTGAATAATCGGTGAGACTTCTGGTGTAAACGAGATGAATCACACCTCTGTGCGCTAGCGTAGGTGGGCAGTCTGAGCCTGGCTGAAGCGGGAATATATGCCCAATCAGGAATGAAGTCCAAGGCCTCCTCCAGCTCCTGTAACATCCCAATAAAGGGCTGATGATCTGAGAGGTATATTAAGTATCATAAAAAGACTTGAGAGAGCCATTGTGTAATTTGTAGGGAAATACGCTTCATTATGGATTTGATGGGGGAGGGCACACTTCAGCTCAAACTGTTAGAACAGGTGCGTTTGACTTCATGCGGCGCTGCGCAGCGCTGACTTAACGTAATGCATGCTGGACTTAAAATAAGGCATGCTGGTTAGAAATTGTGTCCGACTTTCACCGCCGCTGCAAATCGTCACCATGTCACATGACATTAAAACCTCGCAGGAGCAAGGCGGCTGCAGGCGCTTTACCCCGGCTGCACCAAGTTGGAACCACACTTTTGCCTGGTCTCGCGGTATTTTTCCAGACAAAAGTGTGGTTCCAACTTGGTGGAGATCAGTCATTGATCTCGCTCCAAGCAAACATGAAGACAATATAAGACATTTAAATTTGTTATCGAATGTCTTTTTAATGGCCCTGCACAGACTTACACAGGTGTTCTCAATTACTGTGGCTGATCAGACTTCTGCTCAGATAAATAGCAAAAGTTGGGCAGCTGCATCATGTCACCAATTTCTGTGTACTATTAAGAATGAAAAAAGGTGTCAGTTTTCTCAAGCCTACAAGTTCAACAAAACAGGAAAAGGAGACAGGTGTCAACAAAGGGCAATTTGCACACCCACACAGTCTTCAGTAGAGGTCTAAATCAAGCAAAAAAAGTAAAACCCCTGTGTGGATTTGCCAGGAGTATACAGGGCCTTTAAGGCATCCATCAAAACGGTGAGAGGGTAAAGGTTAATTGTATCTCTAAAAATTAGAATGTGTTTGTTGGAGGATATATTTTTGCATGTGCATCAAAAGACTGCAGAAACGGTGAAGGATACAGTTGTGTCCGATAAATATTGTGCAGAAGTGAAGCAGAGCAGGGGTCCCCGGCAGCAGCAGAAGACCAATCAACAGAAGAAGCCAGGGGAGAAACCAGACTGGCAAACACTTCAGCCTCCTCTGTGACACCTGACGACACTGCGCTGTAAAGAGCGCTAGCTGGATGGCAGAGTAACCACAGATCCGACTTGCCTCCCCGCCTCCGACAAAGAGGACCAGGCTGTAAAGAAGAGGCAATAAAGTCATTGTCAGGATGGAGAGGGCGAGGAAGGCGAAGGTACCCCAGCGACGCTCCTGACACGGTCCAACCAACACCAGGAGAGCAACACTGACCAGCAGAGAGGTCAGCTCATCGTGACTGAAAGCATACAGGAACACATCTGAGGAGGAGAAAATTGTGTTATTTGCTTTGATTTCACCAAAATTAAAAAAAACTTCAGATTTGCATGAAAACAAATGAAACGGGCCATTGTAAAGCACATTTACCTCTAACCCTTGGGAAGTCGCCACCTGGACCTAAGCTGAGACTTGCCTGGATGCCCCCAGTATACATCAGCAGCATGAGTGCTATCAGTGAAGATGTTCCCAGACAGAATCCAGGGCGATCTGATCCAAACCAGAACCATACTGCTAATATACGATTAAGCATTATTTAGGATTAGCTGTAGTTTGACCACTCACAGGTTCTTTTATGGCATAATTCTAGTAAATAAGCATCTGTTCATGATCATAACAAGCACGTCCTGCAAAAATGACAGGGGTGCAGATATATAATATTTCTCACAATACAGAGAGTGGGAGCTGGAGTCTATCTAAAAACTGTAGAGTAAATTACTGGCAGCGAAATCCTCAACATTTATCTTCAATACCCGAACAACGACTTCAACTGCTATTTTAAAATAACTATAGCCTATATACGTGAGTAACAAATGTTTTTTAAATAAGAAAGATCCCTGCGTAAAATGCTAAGAATAAGTGGATGCCGACTTCCGCACTACGTCACATCTTCCTCTTCTTTTGATTTGATTGGCGGTTGGCATCCAGCATTTAAGCGCATTACCGCCACCTACCGGACTGGACTGTGGAACAGATGATTTTCAGACTAATATACTTGAAATCAAATAAAAAAACAAAGCCAATTAAAAACCAAATAAAAAAATGAAAAACCTATATCCTCTCCATTAATCCAGTATCCTTCAGATATTCAATGAGGTGCTTAGATATTGCCCATATTTTATTCCCAAGAGGTTCTCGACAGTGAACCTAAGCTTAGCATTCTCTACAACTGCTACTATTTTGCCTCCACATAGCCCCTACACTCAACCAGCACATGCTGAATTGTCTCTAAACTATTACATTTTACACAGTGTCCAGCTGGGTGTATAAAGTGAGTGGTTAAACCCTGAGTGTCCTATCCTTAGATGGGTAATGACCGTCTCTGTCTTCTGGCACCCACCCAGTTTTCTTCCCAGACCAACATAATTCTGTATACTGTAAAGATGTCTTCCAGTTTCATTTAGTTCCCAGTATTCTTGCCATATTTTTTGCATTTGCTCTTTAATGACTGTTTTACCTTCAGATACTTAACAGAACTTGCATGTCAACTGACTTTGATTTGAGTGCTTGTTTTGCCAGAATATCAGCATCTTCATTTTCCTCTACCCAAACAAAGCAGACAGTCAGTCCCTTATGATATATTCTACACAGAGACTGATGGATACTAAATACCAGATCCAGTCTTCTTCGTCTTCTTCTTCTTCTTCTTCTTCTTCTTCTTCTTCTTCTTCAAGGTTTTAGTACTTCAGGTTACAGGTTCAGTGAACCAAAAGGTAAATAAATAAATAGAAAACAAAACTCAACAAAACAAAATTAAATCAAACATACAAACAAAAAAAAGGCTATATTTTATGATCTAATCCTGTAGATTTGAGAAAATTAAAGAGATCTTTGCAGCACTCCCTTGTTTCCTCACTCATCCCTAAAATCCCTTCTAAATTCCATCCCCGTCCTAATTCATATATCTTGTCACGTAAGATGTTTCTCAGAATTATATTTACTACACTTCATGATGACATGCTTGACATTTTCAGGAACATTACAAACCTCACATTTATCAGACACACATTTCGCCATTAAATGAAGCATTGATTTTAACCCAGTATGTAAGCCACTTCATCTCTTCTACATTTCTGTATGCTGTAATAGTGTCTCCCTTTAGTGTTTGTGTCCCACTTCTTCTGCCATATGTCATTCACTGCTTTTCTAATTAATGATTTGGCCTCTCCTTTTCCAAAGGGAACTTGCATTATTTCATTGTGTTTTAATTTCAACACTGTCTTTGCAATCTCATCTGCTTTCTCATTCCCATCAACACCAACATGAGCAGGGACCCAGACAAATTGCACATCAACTCAACTACATATTTCAATCAATAGATCATCTCTTACTGTCATTTTGGAATTCAAACTATACAGGGCTGCAGTGGAGTCTGAACAAATGACAACTCTCTCAGGCCTCACCTCTTCTATCCACTGTAACCCTAAAATAATAGCAACCATTTCTGCTGTATATACAGCTAATTTATCATTAATTCTTTTACATATAACTACATCAGACTCAGGTATGTATGCTCCTGATCCTACATGTTCAGTCCCTGAATCTTTTGATCCGTCAGTAAATAGTGGCATATAATAATTCCTCTTCACATAATCTTGAACCAAATATCCAATATTATCCACATTACTTTCACTCCATTCTTTCTTCTTCTCTAGAAGCTTCAAGTCCACATTGGGCACAGGAAATATCCACGGAGGAACATTTCCCCATATAGTAATTGGTCCATATTCTATGTTATTTAATCCGTATTCTTCTGCTACTGCATTAATATTCCAGCCAAATCCTTTACCTTTCAGTTGTTGTGTATATTCCCAACAGTCACACAGAACCTTTGTTGCAGGTTGTTCCTCCTCAGATCCTTTTAACTTGACCCAATATGCTAAAGACAACTTAGAACGTCTCAAATATAATGGCAATTCATCAGCTTCTACCAGCAGTGCATTAGTAAGGGTTGTTTTCACTGCACCTATACTGAGTCTTAGAGCTCTGAACTGTATTCTGTCTAGTTTTTCTAAAATACTCTTGGCTGCTGCTCCATATACCATACATCCATAATCAATACACGATCGTATTAAGGCCCTATAAATATCTAGTAGTGATTGTTTATCTGCTCCCCACTGGTAACCAGAAACTGACCTCATGAGATTCAGAACCTTTTTACATTTTGTTTCAACCTGTTTAACATGATTCCTCCATACACATTTCTCATCAAACCACAATCCTAGATACTTGAACTCTTTTACTCTTTCCATATTTTGTCCATACAATTTAAGCTGTGTGTCATTAATATTTCTCTTTCTGGTAAAGAACATATAGCATGACTTTACAACTGACATCTTAAATCCCCAATCATATGACCATCTTTCAACTTTTAATATAGCACTCTGGATGCTATTAGTCACACGTCTAATGTTTTTCCCTCTTTTCCATATAGCCCCATCATCTGCATAAAGTGATGACCCAATATCTCTATCAACATTTACAAAAATGTAATTTATCATGATGTTAAACAAAATAGGGCTTATAGCGCTCCCTTGAGGAATACCATTTTCAATTTCAAAATCCTCCGACACAGCATCTCCAACTTTAACACAGAAAGTTCGGTTAGACAGGAAGTCTAAAACCCAGTTGTATAGTCTTCCGCCAATACCCATTTCATGCATTTTTATCAGTAGTCCTTCTCTCCACATTGAATCATAAGCTTTCTCAATATCAAAATATACTATTGCCGTGACCTCTTTCATACTAACCGCCTTTTCTGCCTCATTGCTAACTTTAACTAAAGCGTCTACCGTAGATCTTCCTTTACGAAATCCACTTTGGTATTTGTTAAGCAGTCCTCTTTGCTCTAAATAATATGACAATCTACAGACAATTATCTTTTCCATCCATTTACACAAGTGCGATGTTAAGGCTATAGGTCTGTAGTTTCCTGCATTAGTTGTGTCTTTACCAGGTTTACCAAAAGGTAGTCAGAGCACTTTGTCAACTATCAGGCATTACACCTTCTCTCCATATCTTATTGAACAGTTCCCTCTAGGACCATTTTTAACTCACGTAATGAGAAGTCCATGTCAAGTGCCGATTCATCACAATCTTTTTTCTTAGTTACATCACTATTTGTTTTTAAAATAATCCTTTTTCCGTTGTTTGTGTATTTCATCTAAATGACTCCCACTATGTACACTTGCAAACTTCTTACCTAGTAGCTCAGCTTTCTCCTTATTTGTAATTGCCAGGTGTTCTCCATCTATCAGCACTGGGATTTTAACTGATTTTCTTTTCCCACTCATCTTTTTGATCATTGCCCAAATGTCACCCAATTTAACTTCTCTACCAATGGAGGATCAGAATTGCCTCCATGCATTCTTCTTGGATGACTTAATTATTTTCCGTGCCATAGCCCTCTTTCTTTGATAGTCAATCAGATTGTCTTGGCTCAAATGCTTTCTTAAATTTCTGAATCCATGATTTCTGTCTTTTATAGCATTTTTACATTCATTGTTCCACCATGGAACTATTTTCTTTTTCTCATTCACTGTGCTCTTAGGGATGCAGGTTGTTGCAGCATTAATAATCATGGAAGTCACTGCTGCTGCGCAGCTATTTACATCACCTTTCCATCGATATTCTTTCAGAATACTCAGTACAAAGTTCTCTGAATTTTTCCCAGTTAGTTTTATGAAAACACCATTTCTCTATTACATAACCTTCCTGAACATACATATCAAAGTTCATGGGACACAATATTGGAAAGTGATCACTCCTTATGTTGCTATCATTCTTTACATTCCATTCACATAAATTACTCATATTTACTGAGACTAAAGTAAGATCTATACAAGAAATTGAATTTCTTGTAACATTAACCCTGGTACCTCTTCCATCATTAAGGCAAGAAATTGATTTTTCCTCGATTAGTTCTTCAACTACTTCTCCATTAGTGTCTGTATGGTCACTTCCCCACTTCCCCAGAGTATTGTGAGCATTAAAGTCTCCACAACATATTTCTCTTCTATCAACACTTTCTGATATCTCATGGAATGTTTGCATTGATAATTTCTTGCACGGATTATAAAAATTGACTACTTTGATATTTCCTCTGGGACTACACATTTCTACTACTACACATTCATACTCATTTGGAACAGTTACCCTTCTATATGCTAAAGTATCCTTAATAAATGTGACACATCCTCCACCTTGTTTTCCAATTCTGTCACATCTAACTGAGTTGTAGGCTGGTAGGACAAAATCCAAATGTGGTCTTAACCAAGTTTCTTGTATAACATCAGGTCTAACTTCCAGATCAGTTACAACCTTCTTGAACTCTTGTCCATTTGCAATTAAACTTCTGGCATTCCAGTGGAGGATATGAAATACCATATTGAGGCTAACCACCTTGAGACACTCCATCATAATTAGTCGGGTTCAACATCTCATGAATCAGTTCAGCTGTAACTTCCATGATCCCCAGTATCTCTATGGCTGCTTCTACAATTGTCTTGATTCTATCACTTTTTTTCTTCTGCTGTACTGCCACATTTACAGTCTTACAGATGAAAGCAACAAAGTTGGTTTTACCCACAATCAGTGTATCTTCATTAATATCCTTTATCCATGGATTTATTTCTGTTTGCCTCTGACTTGGTGTTGGAGATGAAACCTCAATTACTTGTCTGTTCTCAGACTCTTGGTCTCTATTTACTACTTGTGTAACACTGGATCTGAATAGTTCACTTTCCTTCACTTTTTTTGCTGCATCAGCATAAGATACCTGATTAGTTACTTTATATTTCTGTACCTCTCTAGCTTGCCTTTGAACAGGGCATCCTCCAAAAGCAGCGCTATGCTCACCGCCGCAATTACAACATTTCACTTTTGTATCCTGGCCACATTTTCCATATTCATGTTCACCTCCACACCTAGCACATCTTTGTTTTCCTTTACATTGTCCAGCAGTGTGTCCCATTCTTTGACACTTGCTGGGATAAACTCTCTTGCATCATAACTCAGATGTCCCATTCTTACTCTCTTTGGCATAACTTTTTCAAACTCCAGGACTACTGACAGGCTATCAGTTTTCACCCCTTTTCTTTGTGTTTGCAGTCTTGTGGCTTTCACCACTTTCCCTCCTTTCACTTCCTGAATTATCTCCTCCATTGTCATTGCCAAAGGAACATCATAAATAACACCTCTAAGCTTTGCTGCATTCCCGGGGATATGAGTACTGATCCTTTCCCCATTAAGTGTTTCTGCTCTGAGAAACCTTTCTCTTTGCAGTTGGTCTGTAGCAAAGACCAGCAGCCTCCTATTACTCAAATATTTGGCAAACTTGATCTTACCCATTTCTTTCTCAATTGCTTTTGTTAGTTTTAGTGGGTGAAAATGCCCCCCTTCTTTTTTGAATGTTATCATCACTTTCCATTCAGTTTGTTCATCCTCCTTTCTCACATTTATCATTGTAGACTTCACTTTTTTGGACATGTCGCCCACCTCCACATCATAGATTGAAAATCCAGAACTATCGCACCTTCCTTTCCTCTTATTATTTACATCCTGCCATGGCATACTATCACTATCTCCATCTGTACTTTTACCCATGATAATTACATTCACAGCACAGTTGTTGCTTAATTCGCCAAATACCAACTCTCGTTCTCAGTAGCACGCTCAAACCCAATTCCGACCTTCTCCCCCAGATCCAGCCTACAGGACTTAACAGATTTAATACTGGTGAGTGCTGCCCAGCTATCTGATGCAATGACCACCTTGCCTTCATTATTTTCTTCTACCCACTGCAACGTTATCAAAATGTCTATAAGCTCAACTGACAGATGATCTGGGGTTCTCTTTTTAATGCCTATTTTCTATGCTGGGATGTACACGGCACTACAAAAAAAAATGTACATGGCACTAGTCACATCTTCTTCTCTGTGTTTTGGCGAATTATAGCAAAGGTGCATTCCCGCCACCTACTGGACATACTGCCGGTAGATTTTCATAAAAAACTACCACATTCATACTGCAAAACATTGACTGCCTGTCTTTTGAAATGTTAATATATGACTATGAGTTCTTATAATTCATAGGTTTATGAACAGATAATGAATTGCCAACCATTTTGATAACGGCTTGATTGTTTAAGTCAATTGTCAAAACATTCCACATGTTCCCTGGATCCAGCTTCTCAAATGCGAGAATGTACTCTTTGTGTTTGTTCTATATGATAGTAAACTGAATATTTTTGGCTTTAGGACTGTTGGTCAGGCAAAACAGGCAATAAATCTGAAGACGTTACTATAGACTTCTGGTACCTGGGCATTTTCCCTTATTTTCCAGTGGTGAAAGTATTCAGATTAAAAAGTAAGAGCATTCATACCACACTATCAAAATACTCCATTGCAAGCAAACGTTATGCATTCAAAACCAAGCTAAAGCAAAAGCACAGAAAGCTGATGTAAAATTATTTATTCTGCAGATTTCTATTAGGCTACTTACTATTTTTGCTGTCGTAGCTTGTCACAGTGGAGCTACTTTTTTTTACTATTCTAAACAATATATTGTCCGGTGGTTTCAAACTTAGGGGTCAGTGGGTCTCAAGATAAATCTGAGGGGTGGTTAGATGATTGATGAATTGATGAATAAAAAAAAGTTCTGCTCACAGTCACCGGTTCTGCTACACAAATCTGTATTAATATTATTATTATTATTTTGAAATGTCTCTAATATTTGCTTTTTGTAAAAACATTTGATAGGTTGACATGTTAAGGTTATTTAATTTAAAGATACTCTGTAATAAGATAACAACGTGAAATGATTATTTAGATCTGATTTGGTTGTTGTGAATATGATATTATGATGCTCATGGATAAATATCACATCCATTGTAGTAAGTGGAGATATTCTAAGCCTTCCTTTTCATGGTTCGTGGACGATTTTAAAATGTTTTTTCCTCACTAAAAAAGTAAAGTCTGGTTAAACTGCAAGAAAGATGTGCAGATATATATCCAGGCAATTGCTGTTTTAATAAATGCCCCCCTGTATGCTGCGCCTAAATGAGGTTTTCTTGTTTTCCGTTTTTGCTTAATGTCTGATCGCTGAAGGTCTTGTGATTTCCTTATTTTTATTAAATCTCTTTTTTACTTTATTGTTCGGTTATTAATTTATAGGCTACCCCTAGCTATATGTACGTCTGTATCCCTTATATGTTACATATCCTTTACAGTGTTACGGTTCTTGTTACATGTTGCTTAGAAATCACTTTTCTACTAACAGAAGTCAGAAAGTCCAAGACTTTCAGCATGCCTGACCTTCGGAAAGAAAAGAAAAAAACCGCTCCAGCGAGAGGGCGTATATCTCGCGAGATGTTGTGGTTCTTGCGTAGAGTTCTCCAGCAGCCAGCTCCGTTCAGTCGTCTCACACAGGCACACTAAAATGGCGTCGGCTCCGGGTGAGTGCAGAAATGGGATGTTTTGTACTGATTTTGAAGAAATTGTGTTGCCTAATTTAAATGTTTTAGTGGTAGGAATTGGTTTAAAAGAGATTACGTCGGCACTATCCGTGTTTTTGGTTTGTATCGTTTCAAAGGTCATTTTCCGTTAGCTAGCACTAAATCAGGCCGAGGCCTAGTCACGTTAGCTTCTCTAACGCTGTCGTAGTGGTAAAATCCGCCGGGTGGTTTTTTTGTTTTTTTGTATTTCTGCCTACAGAGATTGATAATGGACGCCAGATTACCAGTTTTGCCAAGTAATTGTTTGAATACACGTGCCGATAATTCCTACCTACCGTAGTTAGTTTTGAAACATTGTTGTGTTTAATGAATGGTGCCCTAACGACCGGGCTGTAACGTGCTGCTAGCATTAGCAGCGCTGCTGGCGCGCAAACAATGTTTTGTTCGCTCAGTCCTCAGCTAACCACCTCGTAACCTTCTTTTCTTTAGCAGATTACAGCTCCTACAGTCAGACCAGTGCTCAACAGGGGTAAGAGTATTCACCAAACTTACTAAAATAACTTAATGAAGTTTTTTGTGCGTACGAAAGTTCATGACCTCAATTCAATGTTGACGGTAACTGTTGATAAAAAGAACGTAAGATACTTCATTTAACTTGGCAAATGTTTGAATCACATTGTTTAATATATGCGACACATGGAAGCTAAAACAAACCCATCTGTGTTTTTATAGGTATGCCTCTTATGCAGCCCAGCCCTCACAAAGTTATGGACAGTCTGCACAGGTGAGACTTAACATGGCGCGGTAACGTTGGTTACTGCGCCAAGCCGTGGGAAAACACAGGGCCTATTGCTTTGTGCCGGGCCAGTGATTTATTAAGGCTCTATACGCTGCTATTAAAGCCCCTTGAGACTGAATTGTCTGTGAAACTTCACTGATAATGTATAAGTCGGAATATGTTAATTATACAGTCGGGAAACACAAATTGTACTTTAAACATTTTCAATGAGGGTAAGGAACCCACTACTGGAAATCTTTTGATGTTGGTGTTATTAAGACAGTTCAGTACATACAGGTAACATCTAATAAAGCACAAAATAAATTATTTTGACGTTGGTGTTAAATCTACTTGGCAGCTAAAGCATGCTCTCGTTTTTCAGCAGAGTTATGGTCAACAAAATTATGGCTCATATGCCCAACCTGCTGCTGCAGACGGAAGTTACACGCAGACAACACCTGCAGCTGGCAGCTACCCCCAGCAGCAACAACAGTATGGATCCTCCTATGCTCAGCCTGCAGCAGGTCAGTTATTAAAATAGGAGCATTTTACTAATTTTGACATAGTTCTGCATGAAATGGGCTGGGATGGACAAATTTGTTGCCCACGTTCGGGTGTTTTGTTTTTTTTCAAAGTCCAGACAACAACAAAAAAAATCATTAAGTCATATTTATAAGCCTTTCAGTCTGTTTTGGCAAATCAGGTTTCAAACAGTCGTGTACTTGCGACATGTCTGTTAATTATAGTGTATGTTGGCAATGATGCTTGAAAATGTATTCTGACCTGTTCACTGGTAAGTGACTATGGACATGGATTCTAAAGATTGCAATTCAGTATTTAGCTTAAACAATATTTTATTTTGCTATTGATCTGTTTCACACAGCTGGCTATCCTGCTGCCCAGTCTACCACTCATAGCTACTCCCAGTCAACCCAGGGTTATGGAGCCAGTGGTTATGACAGTACTCCTGCTGCTGCTGCTCCAGCTGCCTCCCAGTCTTATGGCTCTCAGCCAGGGTATACTGCCCAGTCTGCCTACCCTGGTTATGGTCAGCAGGCTGCTCCCACTGCACCACAGAGGTATGTTGCCCTCTGCTAGGAAACAAACAGGTGAATTCCATGAACGTATTTATTTATTAACTTAATGAGCTGTCTTGCTTTGTCTCTTAGTTATAATGCTAACAGCCAGCCGGCTAGTTACAATCAAAGCAGCTACTCGCAACCAGCAACATATGCCCAACAACAACCTGGCTACCAAGCCCAGCAGGCGAGCTATGGCCAACAGCAGGGGTACCAGCAGCCGGCCCAGCAGCAACAACAGGCTCCCCCTGCTTACCCTCCTCAGGCTGCTGGTTCCTATGGGCAGGCTTCAACCAACCAGTACAGCCAGCAAGGTGGACCTCCCAGTTACAACCAGTCCAACCATTACAGTAAGCTTTTCACCTTACCTAACTGCTGCTTTTTCCCGTCACTGATGCAGGGAAGTTTAATATACTTTGACTGTATGTTTTGATTGGTTGATGTTTTGTGATCCTCTTTTTAGATAATTACAGACAGGATGGCCAGGGTGGAGGTTCTGGTTATTCTGGCTCTGATTCTGCAAGGTACCCTGGGGCAGGGGAGAGCAGGGGTCCTGGCAGGGACGGCTTTGATCGAGGTGGAATGATGCACCGAGGGCGTGGAGGCATGGGCCGCGGCATGGGGTAAGTGTCTTTCCTTAGTACTTAACCTCATGTATTTTGACTCTACAGGTGCAGCGGCCGCTTGGCAGGGCTAAGACAAGTCCCCATTAGAAATGGGGAATAATTCAAAGTAATATACAGCAGTTACAGTTTATGAAACTGTATTTTCTTATCATTGCCTACGGCCCATGATGGCAAAAATTATAGCTTTTCTCATCCAGTTTCTCTCAGCCCTGCCTCTCATTTGGCCAAAGGTAAGAGATTTTGATCCGATACCTGTGCGTAAACATTTAGGTTTTAGCAGCTTATATCCTAGAACATCACTTGATTATAAACATTTTAGGATAACTGAATAGTTGCATATTTCATGATAGGTCAGGGACTATGATAGAATCCTATTGCAAGAATATCTTAGGACATACCAAAACTATAATGGGTTTCCTTGAGGAAGGTTCAAACACTCACTATCGAAGCATCCTTTTTAAATCAGTTTCTCACTGTGGTGCATCATTCCCTGTAGGGTTTACAGACTTACAGTTGTTACAATAATGCAATTAGATGTTGCCCCCTAACCCCCCAGTATTTTGATCCTGGAGTCCTTAACTAAAATTGCGTGTCCTGCAAGACCATACAACAAAACAATATTTTAATATAGGCTGGCCTCGTGCAGTACATTCTGTTTTTCACATACACATTTATGCGTAATAAGTGCAATATTTGGGTCCATTTCCTCTTCATGTGGTATTTTCCTCTCCCTTTTTGAAAATTACAAAAACATTCACTGGTATTTTCAGTTTGTGGTTTGTTTTTGCAAGGCTGTCACTGACAAGAAGTATTTGTGCATTTGATTGTCCTGGCAAAGTACTATCAAACACAAAATGGCCCCAGAAAAATAGATCTCAGTAAAAAATTGCATTGACTACAGAGGAAAAAGACAATGCGCAATTTTTTTTCCCCCCCCTCAGTTTTCTGCAGGTAGCTCCAGCATTGGTCGTAAAAGATCTGAATTTATCACTTGCATCTGTTGTACTAAAAGAAGCCAGGTCTCCTAACTGGGTTTTTGTGGTCAATATCCATTCAAGTTAAAATTCATCAGTAAAAACTAAACTTGTGGTCAAAACATATTCAGAGCAAATTTGATAGAAGCTACACTTAATTTTGAACCCACTCACTAGTTTTCTGGTGTCTAAAATCCTTGACAGAGTTAAAAGGGGTAAAACTGGTCTAGTGTTTTGAAGCCGTGGGAAAACACAGGGCTTAATAAGACTGTACACAGGCATACTATATCTGTTCACTGGAACAGCGTTTTAGGTGGTGGTGTGATCCAGTCTAATCTCAGCCTGGCTCCAAAAACTTCATTTTCTTTTAAATTCTATGTTTAATATAGTTGTGTGTCCCTCATCACAGTGAAATTGGAACTGAATTGAGCTGGTCTTGACACATTTAATCTGCTACCCTCCTTGAAATGGCAGATCCAGATTGGGCTTTTGATCAGTTTGTTCCCTGTACATTGTGTACTGTTCTCTGTACCCGGAAAAGGTTTGACCCCATCCCCAAATTAAATTAACTGACTTTAGCGCCCCTGAAGTGAAAGGGTTACTAAAATAAAAGCCCGGGGTATTAAGGTGAGCAGAGGTTGTACTGTGCATTTTTGTTTTATGTCAGTTATCACTGATGTAAAAGATGAGAACATTTTTGAATCAGTGTATTTGGTTTCTCAAATACTACAGAGGCACTCCAATATATAAATCTTGATAGCATGAAAGGTTTTCATTTTTAGGATTTGGTTTTGGTAAAGAGCTTTTTTTTTTTTTTTTCCCTTCCTTTTTCCTCCTCAAACTCTAATGGTCTGTTTTGGGTCAGAAATGGCAGAAGAATCAGCTGTTATTTCAGGTGTTTGACAGTTTTCCTTGTACACCAGTGTAAACCTCTTTCTATTTATTTTTTATTTAAAGTAGGTCTGCATAACTTGTTTGTTCTGGTGTTTGGTGACACACACACACACACACACACACACACAGGGCATTTCGGTGAATTTTATACAATACAGGACTCTCTAATCAAGCAACTCTGCAATATTACCTTTGTAGTGGTAAATAAGAATGCATAAAATCAAATAGGAATACACCCTGAATACATTTAGACTCAGATGTAGCATAGATGTGGTAAGTTAAAATTTAATTTTAGCTTTGCACAGGTACATTGTGTGTTCTGGGGGAGGTGGGGGGGGGTTACACATGTCATTTTGAAATGTTTGAAGTTGTTTTTGTGGTTTTGGAATACAAATGTTTGTTCACATTCTTTTGAGCACTTTTTAACATGCTTTGTCACATTTATACCGTACAGGTAACAGTGAGAGCCATTTAAAACCATCTTTTCTCTAAAAGGTATCTGTACTCAGTACAGAGCCGCCAACTTAAGCAGCAGGAGGGAGCTTAAACAAAGATTCGGGGGTCTGCCTTTTTTTCAAGAACTGAGGATGGTGGTGTTTATAAGCATGATGGGTATTTTAATTGACCAAGTGTTTGTTTATAATTTAACTTAACTGGTAAACACTGTAAAGTCAATTTTTTTTTTTTTCTTTGTTTTTTTTCTTTTTACGATGTATAATTGTAGTTTTTTATTTGTGTTACTACCTGGTGAATGTGATCACCTGACTATTTTTACACTTGATTCAGCTGTAACTTTTGTTAGAACTAATGTTATTGGGGTTTCTGGGTAAAACTATCAATGCATCTAAAGTCTCTTCTACCTGTGTACAAATGTGTGGGTTTTGTCACATTTTAAAAGGCAGTCAATGTGTTAGTCATTCATATTTTTTGCACAAATGTATCCACTACTGAAAACTGTCACTGAAGTTGTACTCAGCTAAGGAATGGCACATAGTTAATACTCTGATCCCCTCGATTAGATTGTGTAATTATAGTTTTGGGGAGTTTGTAGTTGCTGTTCGGCTAGTTGGAATGTTTTGATTACTCCCTCAATCAAGCCACTTTGCTCGAGCCATGGAAGTGGCTGTAAAAGGGAAATCGCCTTCATATCTCCATTTATTCCCCCATAGCAGCGCTGGAGAGAGAGGTGGCTTCAGTAAGCCTGGTGGTAAGTTAACGAGTATTACACTGGTTAGTCCTTTCAAAGCCTTAAACTTAAACAAATTAGCTTCGAATATTGATGTGTCTTACATTGTGGTATGCAAAATTTATTTACATGAACACATCTGAAAATATTGGGAACTTTTTTTCATTGCCTGAGACCATATTCTCTGGGGTACTTGGTATAATTCAGTCTCTGCTTATGGTTTTACAAGGAGTTTTTAACAGGTTAATGACAAAATTCCACTCAAATGTGTGTTACGGCGTTAAACAATTCTGAATGCTGAATTCATGTTTGGTTTTTTGAGGATTTCTTACTGGTCTTAGAGGCTTTAACACAATTATTTGCCTAAGGGTCTGAGGTGTTCTATTTTCAATTCAATATATCACTCGTGGGAATTGTGGTGTACCATAAGGTGCCATTTTCAACTTCCCCAATATGGCTGACAGCGATTTATAAAGGAGTGTCTGGATTATCTGTTGTAGTACTCCTCAGGTGTTGTACACTGAACTTCAGTTGCACACACTGACTTTTCTCAATCTGTCTCTCTCCCTCCTCGGCTGATTGACTACAGGACCTATGGGCGGTGACGAGCGTGAAATGGGTGAGTAGTGTCACACTAGACCCTTTAATAGTCCTTCACATTGGTGGTTCATCTACAGAATACTTTTCGTAGAAATATTGTATTTTTACTGAATATTTACAGCTTTTATGTACTTGTTTCAGGACGTCCTGAGGAGCAGGATGACTCTGAGAACAGCACGATCTACATCACAGGGTTGACTGAGAAGGCTAACCTGGAGGAGATGGCTGAATTCTTTAAACATGTTGGCCCAATCAGGGTAAGAATAGCGCTTCACTCTACAGGTTCGTGTACGCGGGACTGATGTGAAAACTAAACGCCGTTCATTCTCTTGTGTGTCCAGATTAACCGCCGACTTGGCCAACCTGCCATTAACATATACACAGACAAGGACTCTGGGAAGCCCAAGGGAGATGCCACCCTGTCCTATGAGGAGCCAATCTGTGCCAAAGCAGCTGTGGAGCATTTTGATGGTACAATTTATTGACTGTGCCCCCCAGACCTCAACAGAATCGCAGAAATAAATGCATGAATCTAAATGCATCTGTTGAAATTCATCCCAATGAATGTAACTTGTGAATGGATGTTATATTTGTCTTTATTTTTAATTGTAGGAAAGGAGTTCCAAGGCCGAAGGCTTAAGGTATCCATGGCACGCCGCAAGCCCATGATGGGTGGAATGAGAGGTGGCATGCCTATGCGAGATGGCATGATGGGTCGTGGAGGTAAATGTCAGCAGTATTAATTAGACTGTTTAATGGCATGTTCACACTATTCTTCACTGTCAGGTGCTTATGTGAGTTGAAACCCTCCCCATGCTTTTGGCTCCGCACAAAAAACTTGACTAAAAAGTTGAAATATTGGCTGCCCGGCCTCTCGCTTAAGATGACTGTTGCTAGACACAGCTGAAAATGTGTGAATACAATCATGTGATTTCAAGTGCTATGATTTCCTTGTCTCATCAGGTATGATGGGCCGTGGAGGAGACCGTGGCGGGTTTGGTCCAAGAGGTGGTCCACGCGGTATGGGCAGAGGTGGACCCACAGGAGGCAACATGCAGCAGAGAGCTGGCGACTGGGAGTGTCCTAACCCGTATGTTTTACTTAATAGTGCCGTTTGTTCTTGGATGCCTTTTTGTTGTATCAAAGATTAGTTTAATTTATTTAATGTTGTTTGTTCCCAGTGGTTGTGGCAACCAGAACTTTGCCTGGAGGATGGAGTGTAACCAGTGCAAAGCCCCCAAACCAGAAGGGTTAGGTGGTGGCCCTCCCTTTCCCCCCGGAGGTGACCGTGGCAGAGGTGGAATGGGAATGCGTGGAGGTAGAGGTATGGACCGTGGTGGGCCGGCGGGAGCTGGAGGCCCAGGTGGCCCTGGAGGTTTCCGTGGAGGCTGGGGAGGCGACCGCGGTGGATTCAGAGGGCGTGGTGGAATGGATAGGGGAGGTTTCCGGGGGGCTGGACGTGGAGGACCACCCATGGACCGAATGGGTGGCAGAGGTGGAAGAGGAATGGGCCCACCAGGTGGCAAGATGGACATGAGGTATGATTCCTCTTAACCAAATAGATGTGTGTTTGAAAGTCATTGATAAAAGTAAATAGTGTGTCACTTAGTACTTTTCTCTTCTGCTCTTTTTAGGGACCATCGCCAGGAGCGCAGAGAGCGACCCTACTGAAGGAGAACTTGACTGTTCCTCTTGTGGAATTTTTTTTTAGACAACAATTTTTAATTTATGATTCCATACTTCAGTGGTTATAGAACTGCTTTCAAACATCCTGTGCAGTGTCAATTCGTGTATTTTTTTTTTGTTTTTTTTTTTGTTTTTTTTATTTACCCTCGTTTATGCTACATCTTGTATTTTGCATGTTTTTGTTTATTTGTTTTTTAAATATGCAGATTAGGTTTGACGTTGTATTGTAAAATGCGTCCCCCCCCCCCCCCCCCCCCCCCCCCCCCCCCCCCCCCCCCCATTCGTTAACATACTTGCTTCCCCTTTCCCATAATGACAATTGTAATGAAGACAAATTTGGGAAATAAAATTTTACTGATTTGATGTTTGAGTTTGAGAGCTTTACTCAACTTTACAAAATGAAGTCATACAAGAAATATATAACGGATAATGGTCTCTTTGCAGTTGTTTGGGGGGGGGGGTATTTTTTGGTCTATTTGTGTCCAGTGGCAGGCAGCATGTGTGATTATGTTGCTGTTCAAGACATATCTGGTAGGTGGTTCTTAAAGGATATAGTCATTACGTGTACAGGTAGTATCAAAGTCAAATGGAATTTAAAAAAAATAAAACTTGTTAACCAAAGTTAAGTGAGTAATGAGTTTGAGTGTTTGATCATGCTAAAGCAGTGTGAAGCTCCTTGTTGCATATAAAGTGACTCCGTGTTGCTCCAACAAATTAGGGAAAGTTTCCGGGCTGCAAAACCTTTTTATAGATGTTGAAGAGTTGCACAGTTTCATAAGTCTGCAGTGGGTTTTTTAGTTTTTTTTTTTTAATGTCTGCAGAGATGATAAACAGGCACCTCCTTGTCACATGACTTGGTCAGTTGGATCCTTGTCCCACTACAGATCATAATAGTTATATTAAAGCCACATTTTCCTGTGATCTGTGATGAATTCACATGCATGCCATTGCTCTCCCTGGAGGCCAAAGTGTAGGACAAATTAAGGTGCCTTTTATAATGTTCAAAAAAAATAACCCTTGTGCCGCAGCCTTCCTTTAACTGCTGCTATGGACATGAAATGTTTTGTGTTCCTATTACTGTATCGTAAAGAGCTCCTCAGTGTGTTAATATTTTGAGTGGATCTGCCACTTTTAGACCCACTTTTAGACCTTTTTTTTTTGTTGTTGTTTCTGCTGTTCACTTCTTGTCTATAGGTGCAGTACATCTGCAGGTCGAATCCTGCAGCTGCTGTTACGTTTCTTGCCAATAGGTGGCGCAGGTTGGACAGAAGCTTTCAGTGCTGCAGTTCTGACTCACAGGACACTGGCTGGACCTGATTTCTGGTGCTTTGCGTGTTTCCATTTTTACACAAAACAGTAGCATACAGGACAAAGCTTTTCTTATTAATGACTGACTTTAATTTTACTCTTCAGATGTAAGTAAAGTCTTAACAAATTGCCAGTAACTTATTTTCTGCCTTAACTGTTGCCTTGCACAGCTCTAGAATTGTAACTTGTCCTAACCAGAGGCACGTAGGCTACCTGTGTATGTTTAGATATCACAAATACCACAGACATTTTTCTATTTTTGTTCCTCATAGCTTCCTATTGTAACTGCATTCTCACATTCTCCTTATTGTGTTTTTTAAAATGGAGCAGTATTCCCTGTTAGGCAGTCCAGTTGAATTAAGCACGCTTATTAATCGCAGATGTCAATCGTTGGCACAATTTATTTTCACATCTGGCAAACATACGACTGTTCAGAACATCCTACAGCTCTTTGAAGTTTTCTTTTCGTACACCTTTTGAAATACCACTGGGAAAAATCCTGCTTGTAGGAGTCTGTCAAAAGCATTTGGTGACACTGTATGGCACATCCTTTGCAGTATTTTCTGTTTAGAAGTTAGCTTGTCTACAAATTTGCCTGAGTTGAACACTTTGCTGTGGCTTAAACACGCAGGCTTATATCTGTATGTTTCTATACCTGTCATTTTGAATACAGCAGCTGGCTTTCATTCAGACCACCTAAGGTTTTAGTGGGACACAAAACCTCTTCCATCTCCAGGACTGCTGTCGTTTCTGATCCTGACCTGTGACTTTGGTGTGGAGAGGAAAGAAAAACAAGTTTTTCATGATTATAAATAGCCAACAGGTCGTTCTGTCTTCACTCTTAGCAGCTCACATCTTTATACATGAGAAGTGGTCTGACCTCACCATCCTGTTACTGTGAGATACAGTAATCAAGGCTCATGTCTGCAAGTTTCCCTCAGGGGAAACCCTGTCCCAGCTGACATCTTGAAGTGCTTCTCATTCGCTGTGGCCAGTTGTTCACGTGGATTAATAGAGTGCTGAATTCTCTCCCTCGCGCTCTCTACTGACAGAAAAGCTGATTCATCCAGGCCCAGAAAATGATCTCATCAACCCCCACCTTCTCCCTCCTTGCTCTCTAGCTCTGTCCCCTCTCTCTCTCTCTTAAACACATACACATCCCTCTTTTTAAATGAAAACAAGCCCTCCTCCTTGGCAGTGGGCTTTCTTTAAATTCAAACAATCACACATTAGGAGAGCACATGAGCAGCTCCAATAGATTGTTAAACGGGGGAATAAGATAGTGGAAAGGTTTTCTAAAGGCTCAGTCAGACGCTTTCAAACAAAACATCCAGGTATGTTTACATACAAGTGAAAAGATAAACATTTTTATGAAAAATAAGGGGTTCTGTGTATGTCAACAGCGATCAGATTAAGTGTCCAAATGCATAACTGACAAGTGTTCAACAGCATCAGAAAACATTAAAAACTTTAGTTGTGTTTGTATGAAGAGACTGCTTCCATAGCAGTTTGTAATCATGTACTTCAAATGTTGGTGGTAATGCTACCCTTCAGTTCGCAGTCAGATCACAGACTGTGTCTTTAAAGCTCCAAGAAAGTATCCATGATGATTTCAAAATTTTAACATACCATTAATGAAACCTGAAAATCAGGTCACACTTGACCCAAGTTTCAAACCGTATGTTGAGCCTCCAGTCAAGAACTGTCTGTTGTTTTTGTCACTTGTTGGTCTTGCATTCTCATATCTGCATATTGTTTAGAAATCTAAAATGTTTTTCTATGTTAACATAACACTAAAGTTGACCTAACTTACTAAGGGCTCCCAAAACGTAGTCCACTATCCTGCACCAACAGCAGCCTTGTGATCTTGTGCAGTATACTACTTTGCCTGTTTACATCCTGCTTGACTGGACTTGATAACACTGTCCACCCACAGGATCTCTCTCACTGTCTCCCTTCATAATCCCAAATCTCCTGCTGTCTCAGGGGTTTACAGGCTCTCTGCTCCCAGGTGTGACATCTTTGATTCGGGCAGTGCCTCCTACACATCCAACAAACCACACATTCATTACAAAAGGTACAAGGCTGTAAAAGCTCAGCTAACATAGCATAGAGTCTTCATCACATCCTTTTAACCACCGGTGAGACTGTACAGTTGGAATTTCTTGTGCTAAGCAGAGTTGGTGTCTCATGATGCTGAGATGCAAGCGTTTATCACTTGAGGCTACTGGGTAAAGAGACCACACAAAGACTTCATTATTGAGGGACTAAGAAGCATGGTTATGTGTTCACCCAAAGGGGAGGGAAATCATAAGAAGTATATTTCTCATTTTCTCAGAGAGGGAAGAAAACTGCATACAATGCAACACCAAGGAGTTCAATCAATGCCCCTCACAGTCTCTACAGAAACGGACTAAAATAAGCTTTACAAGTATATGCCTGGCTTTTGCAGTATCCTACAATAAGGGAGATATTTTGCTTTTCACTCTGCTACATTTATTGTCAGCTGTAATAAATGAGTGCTTAGCAGATTGTTCAACAGGCAATGCTGTGTTATAAATGAAACCAGCAGTATGTGAAGTAGCTGCTATTGACAAAGAGTGTGTGCTGAGTTGGTGATCATGGGGTTAAGTTTTCCTCCTCTGCCGGGCGTTGATCCCTCATAATGGGATGTGCCACCGAGTCGCTCTGCTGGTCTAAGCTACAGCAGGTCAACATATTCAGCGCGAGAGGCGGGCCTATCTGCAGGGAAGATGAACTGTGGACTCGGCGCTGTTCTGTGGTAGTGATTTCATCGGCGGAGAGCTGAGGAGCCTCGGACAACACTTTTGGACATGGTGACACGTGGGTTTTTATGGGTGAGAGGACCCGCCGGCCACCCGTTGGATTAACCGGTCGTCGCATGTGTCCCGGACTGCTCCTCTCTCACCTCGGGGACCCGGCGATGCGCTCTTTAAAGGAAACGGGTTTCGCAGAAACATCCGGAAAACGCATCCCGGCGCCACGGCCACTCCGCATCCCGATATGCCTCTGACAACACAAAGCCTGGTTTCAGGGAGCCCCGATGAGAAACCTCACATGCAAATCGGCATGGGCGCGTCAACACGTTTATTTCGCTATATGTTTATGCGGATGAGGCTTCGGAGCGCAGATGTACAATGAGACAATCGGGATTTATCAAGTAGACTTTATTAATAGGCTACATAATCAGACAATATGGCTGATCAGAGCAACATCCAGTCCGCCGCCTCCAAGAGTATCCGGCCTTTTAAATCCAGCGAAGAATACCTGTATGCCATGAAGGAGGATCTGGCTGAATGGTTGAATACCCTGTACGACCTAGATATTACTGCGGACACCTTTATGGATGGGCTTGGGACGGGCTGTGCCCTCTGTCGGCACGCCAACAACGTGAACCGCGCCGCGCAGGACTTCCAGCTGGAGTACCCGGAGGCTGCACAGTCCATGAAGGTACCATCTAAAGATGTTGGCTTTCAGTCGCGCAACGTCGTCCCGGGCTCGTTCGTGGCGCGGGATAACGTGTCCAATTTCATCACCTGGTGCAGGCAGGAGCTCTGGATCAAGGACGTCCTCATGTTTGAGACCAACGACTTGGTGGAGAGATGCAACGAGAAGAATTTTGTTCTGTGCCTCCTTGAGGTGGCGCGACGTGGGTCCAAGTTTGGCATGTTGGCCCCCATGTTGATCCAGCTGGAGGAGGAGATCGAGGAGGAGATTCGGGACCAGGAGAGCCTGCGGATCGATGCAGGGGAGCCGGCTGAGCAAAGCCCGCCCAGCAGGTGTTTCAGTCGCAAGGAGAGCAGTCACAGTGTGGAGGATGAAGATGAACCTGAACCGGAGCCGTTCGTCTGGCAGCAGAAGAGGGTTTTATGTGACATGCGAAATTTGGATGAGTTGGTGAGTTGAAAAGATAAAAACACAAGCAGTATATATTAGTAGGCTATCCTGGTTCATAGTAGCATCCAGGTTTAACTCTGAATCACCCTAGAGAACACCATAAAACCCCCAAATGTGTCATAACTGCATCATTATTCATGTAAGTCGTCATACTATGATCATTACACTGTCTATGACGTTCATAGACGGTCATAGACGATAGAAGTAAATATCTAGTGTGTTTTGTCTGGTACTAAACAGTTTGTAGTGGGTGATAGAAGACCAATTTCTCCCAAAGTATAAAAACACAGAAATGTGTCAAAAGTGAAGCACCCATCCTGAAAGTATCATGTCGGTGCTATGAAGAAGGCAGGCCCCTACAGATTCCCTGTGGTGTGGGTGTGTGAGTAGCCTACATATATGCATAACTTTGTTTTAAGTTTTTGTTTTTTAAATTCTGGCTCACCTGAAGAGGGTCAGTTTGTGTTTGTCAGAAAAGTCACAGGTCAACTCAGTGACATTTCTCCTGCATTACCCAATAATAAATAATAATAATAACCCAATACAGCATCCTGAAGGCCAAGAAGATTCTTAATGTGTGCTATTTTTTTTTCCCTTTTGGCCATTTCCTGTCCTGTGGAATTCCAACCATTCACTTTTTTCACTTGTCCAGTTGAACTGGTTGGCCTTTGCCATGGCCTGCACACATGAGCACATAACAGAGGCAACGATCTTGTTAGGGCAGAGCTAATGAGCAGACAGGCCAGCTTGGGCTGTCAGTCGTGGGGGGGGGGGTTAATGTTTTCACTTTGATGAGAAGAACAATGTCCGTCTTTGGCACCAAGAGGTGTGAGGGACAGCAGAGGGGGAGGAGGGCAGACAGTCACACTCATGCTTGTCAGGCAGCAGAGCAGAGCGCCTCTAATGTGACATCCACAGATAGAAATAGGAGAGCGAGAGGATGTGCGCTGTTCGTATTCCAGACTGTCTGAGTCCGCACATATGACTGCGTGCTGAGGATTATAAAAGCTGACTACATTTTGGGATGGAAAGATTGCAGGAAAGCTACAAGAGTGTATATGTGTCTTTCCTTTTCTGTCATCTGACTGACACATCCATCAGCGCACACACACACACACACACACACACACACACACACACACACACTGTACACAGTCTCATCTGTCGGACATTGACATTTGACTGATTTGGGAAGTGGCATTCCCAGTCATCTGTTCCAGCCTCCCTGTCAGCCTTAGAAACCTGCTTGCATGTAAGCTGTACAGAACAGCCCACATCAGTAACATGAGGCTCTTCAAAGGAGAGACCACAGTGGCACAATGATGAGATGCCACAATATTAAAATAGTAGCCTACAGTATTATGAAGGGTACTTTACTGTGTTTCCTTACACATCCTTTCTAACGGCTGCATCTGCTTGTGGTCAGTTTGTCATTTTGAGGCCCAGACTTTGTGTGAGACACGTTACCAACAAATAGTCTCTTCATTTCCTGCACTGTAGTATTTTTTACCAGGAAACTATCAAAATGAAATCCACATTTTTCTTTAAATAGTTCGATCAATATCTGCAAATTCAGCTACCCACTCAGTTCTTGCCTCAAGGCATCAGGCTTCTCTGTCCTCTATAACATCAGTGACAAGTTTATCCTGCAGAGAACTGGAGCACTTTTCTTTGTATTTCTGTCAGATTTAGTGGCCTTGCTAGAGATTAGTGTCTTGTTATTACTGGAAACCTCATTGCTAGTAGGCATGAGTATCTAACAGGGAGGATGAGGAAGAAAGTTAAAGGGCTTAGTTTCATTGGTCCACAGCTGTGACACCAGACTGTGTGTCTGCTACCCTCTTTCATGAGAGCAGGCAGAGGCGACTCCACTGCACCATCCAAGATGGCTTGTATTTAATGGGAGGATCTGGCTCGTTTTTTAATGAATGAATATTTTTTATTTACTGATTTTTTCTCTGTGAATTTGATCTTTTTTTCATGATGTGTTCATTTTGAAGCTCCTTTTTAAAAAAATACATAATTTATTAACCTATTCATATCCAATAACATTATGGCTGAAATGTTATCAATTAATTACCAGGCCATTAACTCCCACAGAGACGTGCACAGCAGCCTCACATGTTCAAACTGAAATGCTACAAATGCTCAGCTTCCACCTAGTTATCATAGTTTCTTTACAAAAACCTTTATGTGAGCCAACAAATGTTGAGGGGGAACATCTACCTACGGTCACTGTTTGTACACGAACCCAGGATGTTGTCATTACATGTATGCGCCGCCATGATGCCTCAATCCAATTAAATCTCAAACAGAAAACGAGTGTATGCATGACCACCAAGCATTTTATACCTGTATTTATAGTAGAGTAGGTATGCAGGATCATATTTATTTATTATTCCATTATAAAAAAAGTCATATATCAAGACCAACTTTAAATTCTGGTGCACTATTTTATAGAAGTTCTGTCTTTGTTTCTTGTGCGTCTCACAGCATCTCAGTGAGATTTGTACATTTAGCAGCTGTTTATCCTTCTATGTGTTGTGTGGTAGTTGGATGATCAAACTAATCTTCTTGTTGAGTTCAACACGACAATGCAAGTGTGGTGATAATAGGATTACAGGTCATTATTCTAATGAGTGTAACAGTGTGCATACAAACAGCAGGATCATTTTAAGTATAAGTCCCTTTAAGGACATCTGGTTATTCAATATTAACAGTAAAAATGTATCACCAAGTATTGTAAGTTATGATTTGTCCTCAGTACATTCAGCTTATGTAACAGTAAAGTGACTCAGTAAACTTGTGACTCACAAACAAACATGCATTCACACCAGCTACCTGAGGATACAATAGTTATTTAATCTTAGGAAAGCTGCTGTCTGTCCAGTTAACTTTCCTGGTTACAACACACCTCCATGTAAATACTGTGTCTCCCACTGATCTGCCAATATGTACGTCATTACTCATCTCACTGTAGACAGCTTTCCAGTCTCAAGTTGAGGAAGTGACCGGCGTCTCATTTCCTTCGTCAGTTAGTCAGTAGAGTCAGTGATACTTGTGAGTCTAAATGTGCCACCTGGAAGCCTCCAGCTGGTTTACATCGCTATATGTCCACAAACATTTTATCTTTTGCATTAAGGGATTTTCTCTTCTACATAGGGATTACAAAGAATGATCTAATTCTTAGTTTTGAGATGCAAACTGACATTCATTTCATAATTGAAATTACACCTACTGACCCTTTAATGTACCATGTAATTGTTCACATGTTTACTGCATGCATAGGCATATATACAGTAACATATTTCAGCTTATGAACAAGAGACCATAGGATTGGCACAACCTTTGTCGTTGTCCTTCATCTTTCCTTCTTCTTGCTCACTAAACTGGTTCATGTGTCGTCTCACCCCAGGCTTCAACATTCAGCCCATGTTTAGTTCATATATGTGCAACCCCCCCCCCCCCCCCCCCCCCCCCCCCCCCCCCCCCCCCCCCCCCCCCCCCCCCCCCCCCCTCCTTCCCATCCCCCACCCGTCTCCTCTAGAGATGATAAAGCAAAGAGCACAACAGTATGTCTTATTGGCGGTATTGAAGAGGAGTAGACAGGCGCTGCTGTTGACAGCAAGGTAATCAAAGGCTGACATCTCAATCAAAGACTTTTGGATTGAGACACCAGCAGAGCAAAGGGGAAGGGCAATAAATAGAGGCAATGCCTGCATGGACAGCCTGATCCATTAACCTTATGGTCCAATTGGTGCATTCAGGGAATAAAAAAGGGGGCGTAGACAACAGATAGTGTGCCTAGAGTGACTTTACTGTATACTCTGTTAAACCTGACTGGAATGGATGTACTCTGGGAGGGAGAGCTACAGTAGAGAGGGAGTCAGAGTGAAAGAGAAAAGTAGGTCATCATGCTCTTCATTGGGTCACACTCATACGCTTTGCTGAGAGAGCGTGGCATCCTTCAGTGTTTCTCCCTCCTGTGTCACATGCACTCATGTTTTTAGGGCTTTCATTTTTTAAAGGTTTTATTTTTACCCTCTAGACTCTGCACAGCAACAATTCAGACCAGAACTCACTCTTCAGCCCTATTTTCCATGCAGCAGGGTGCATGTGGAAACAGCTGATTCTGCACTTTGCATATTGCCCGCTTCATACCTTCATTGCAGCGTTTGATGCATCACCTGAGGGTTTGCATGATTATCATTTAATTGGGTGTTCAGCTGAATAAGCTTTTATCTGTGTGAGTAGTCTGGATATTTTCCTCACCTGCCTGCAGCCTCCTCAAGCTGGTTTCAGGTGGAGACTGTCCTCAGTAGGACATCAATCCCTCTAATTTCTGCTGACACAAGGAGATGTGCTGAGTGTTCTTGAGCCTCATCAAAACAAACCGGCAAATGACTTAGACACTGGCCTGGTATTTAACTTCCTGCACTGGGCGATTACACTGCTATTTGACTGAAGCAGATGAACAACAGAGTTATTCACCTTGCAGTACTTGATGTCCATTAGATTGCTCTATCCTCCCACCCCCCAGTGAGCAGTTTGTCATGTGGCCAGAAGATAGGCATCGATTTTCAGAGAATGGTTTCCTTGAAGCAGTGGATGACGCCTACCTTAGAACAAGTATGATTACATTTTTCACCCTGTTCAAACACACAACACAGGTTATAGAATGGAGGCATGTTTATTATTATTGTAACTGCTAAAGGAATAGTTTGACATTTTGTGAAATATTGTTATTGGCTTTCTTGTTGGGAGTTAGATGAGAAGCTTGATATCTCTCACAGTAGATATGAAGCTACAGCCATGAGGTTAGCTTAGCATTAAGACTTGAAATGTCTAGCCTGGCTCTGGCCAAAGAACAAACAAAATCTAAAACTCACTAATTGACATGTTATATCTCAGTAAAAAAAAAGACAAAACAGTGTTTTATTAGAGTCTGGGAGCGGTACATTCCCGGAGTCTGAGTCTGAGTTTGTTCCTGGAAAATAAATAGTCTGCCACTTAACCCCCCATATGATGGCAAATATTTGTTTTCAAACAAGCTGTTTGTGTTAAAAATGGATCTGAAGATTTGCTGGTATAGGCTGGCTAAGCTAGCTGTTTACCCTTTATCCAGTCTTTGTGCTAAGCTAAGCTAACTGGCTAACTGTAAGAGTGATATCAATCTTCTAACTCTTAGCCAGGTAGAAAATACGACTATTTCCCAAAATGTTATTGCTTTAATCCATTCTTTGTTTAGATTCAATGCCAAACATATAACCATAACTTACTATATTATTCTGTTTATTGTACCTGTCAGACGTTACCAACATTCAGTGATATACCTGACCCTAGGGCATTTATCCAAGTGTTTTTCTGTCTCATCTCTAGACACCTTTCTTTTGGTCTTGCCTGTTGGACCAGCATGCTAATAATCTCTAAATACACAAGTTATCTCTGCAGTTTGTCCTCTCAGGCTACATGTCTGACATTATTATCGCGAATGTAGTCATTTGTGACCTCCCAGCACCCCCGCCTCCCAGGTTGTGAAAAGAGATCATTTTGTGCGAAGGAGGCTGTTTCATTTTTATGAGATTTTGCATGGTTGTCCAGAGAGGAGTCATTTATACGGGCTGTCAGGCCAGTTGTTTGATAGAGGATATACTCTGATATGTAGCTGTTTTCTGTGTGCGTTCACAGGCTTTAGGAATGCTTACTGTGGGTGGTGGAGCAATAATCCCAATCAAGTTTCAAAAAATCTCCCTACTGCTAAACAGGCACCCCCAGTGGCAGAGTCTTTGTGTCTATCTGATGGTGAAGTTTCTAGTCTTGACAGGAGATCCTCAAGGCAATAAGATGAGCTAAGAGAAGAGTCTTGTTGTCATTTTTTTAATTCACCTTGAAAGTTCTGTATGTGCTGTACCATATATCCTATCTTGAATATATATTTAACCCAATTTTCTTTACCTTTTGAAAGTACCATGTATTTTGTCATAAACCACCCAATGTACGTTTGTCTCTCTGGCGGCACAGATGTCAGATCCTGGAAACACCCTTGTAAATTCCTGCTCAGTGAGTTGTTGTAATGTTCAGTTTGTATAGTTGGTGTTTGGCAGTAATGATCTTTTTGCATAGCAATCACAAAAGGATCTAGTTACAGCAGGCCAGCACTCCCATGTTTAATGACTGCACTAGTACAAACTGTGTGGTCATACATTGCTTGTTGACTCACGAGGATAACTGACAAATATTCAAATGGATTTGTAGCTTCTCAGTGTACAGTAATGACATTTGGATCTCCGTCGGAAAACCTGAACCACAAAATCAGAAAACCAAAACTATATTTTGTGTCTACACATAACAACAACTAATAAATTCAAATAACAAGAAAGCAAATGTATATTAAAAGTAAAACAATATTGGCAACCCTTATACATTCCTTTGTTATGATACCATTATGTTAAGCTAGGGCATTAGTATAGCATGTTGGTCCACATTTCAAATCAGTAAAGTGTAAGGAACATCTTTATCTCTCCCCCACCCATTTCCTCTCGTCATCCCCAGGGTTTGCTCAGCTCTCCGTCTCTGCCTATATCTCCCATGAATGGCCCTTCAGATGTTTGCAGGTCAGGAAGGAAAGGAATGAGGTTGTTGACTCACACTGAGCAGATATGACTCGATCTGAGCAGTGAGGAATATGTACTGTAGATGTTCTTTACACGAAACTGCTTGGAGACAAACCCGGCTGCTCAATTCAAATGGCATGCCCTCAGCAGTCTCTTAATAATGGAAGTGGTTCTCTTTCTGTTCATGCCAAAACATCTCTGCATTCCTATCCTAAGATTGATACAGCAGATTCCCAGTATAGGGGCGTGCTGTGGATTGTTCAGTCGCTGTTCGTTTTTCTCTCTTTTCCTTCTCAAACATCTGCAGCTCTTGCTGAAAGCGTCTCTCGCGACCCACATGCATCCATAATTCATCCTTCAATTTTTTAGTAGTGTCTCAGCTCCACTTCCGCATGTTTCCTGCGTGACCTTGTGTCTCTCCTCCCCTTCCATCTCACTGTGTGTGTGTGTGTGTGATAATAGCATGTGACGGCGTGCGAGTTTTGGTTTCAGTGTGTGAGTGTACACATTGTTGACAGAGCAAAGACATGGGAAGCGCACACATTTCATGCCAGAGGTTCCACAGAATAAATATTTCAACTGTCAGTCCTGCTATTGATTAGGTTGTTATTAAAACACTTCATGGTTGGGCTATGTATCCTGCTCAGTGTTTTATCTGGGACACAGTGTGCGAGTCCTTCACCTTCCCTCTGGAGCAAAACGTATGACCTCAGCTGAACAGCATTGGGGGAGGTTTTGGTGTGAGAGAAAGGCTTTACTATAGCAAGAATGAAAAAAAAGAAGGCAAACTGTACAGTAATAAAAGGGAAGTGTAAGGCTATGTGTGTGTCTGTTGCCATAGTGATCTTTCCATTAACTCACTGGCTAGGGTTTTTCCAAGCAGGGCTCGTCCACCTACTGACTGAACGAAAGACGAAGTGGAGAGAAAGAGAGGGAGAGAGCAGATGTAGAAATGTAAGCAAAACAAAGAAAGCAAAGATAAATATAGGCCGGGTCAGCTAGTGCACAGGCTGAAAATAAAGGCTGATGGACAACAAAGCAGATGAGAGAGAAAAGAAGAAATGACAGGAGCAGGTGAGAGGGAGGGGTCGGGGGAGAAGATGAGATGCTAAGGCTTAGTACTGATTCCACCCTCTTTAATTAGCATGGGAAAGAAAGAAGGGTGCTGTTTCAAGAAAATAACAAGGTGCCTCCTTAATCTTCTGAATACCCCATAATGTAGGTGTTAAAGGCCAACCCTCTCACACACACGCAAGCCATATCCCTTCTGCCCTATACACAGCATGAAAGGTACTGTAAACAGCCAAAGGGTGGGAGCTCACAACCTGACATTTTCCTCCAACACGTCATTTGATCAATCAAATATCAATATAAGACACCCCTCCCCTTTGTAATAGCTGCCCTTGCAAGCAGAATTATGGGGCACTCATTCTTCTTTTCTTCTTGTGCTTTTCTCCGTCCACTTTACTTTCTCTCCCTCGTGGTCGACAAGTGCGCACACGCCTTTTGTCTGAGAGGGACGCCAAGGAAAACATCAAAGTTGGCCAATCCTGAGAGAGCCCAGGCCTGTGCAACACAGGCGGATCTCGCTCCACCCTGCAGTTGTGTCTGACTCCAGTTGCCTAATAAGCACCCCCAACCACAGCAAGGGCACGGGCTCTGACTCTCTCGATTCAAAACCCAGCTGGCAGCACAGGCCTGCTGACATCATCACCGGTCTGGTTTCCCAGCCCGTTCCCTCCTCAGTTTGTGATGTCACAACAAGCAACACAGTCACGTTCGTTAACAGCCGAGAGAGGGAGAGTACTCATTAGCGTGTCCACATATGTATTTGTGTTTTTGTGTTGCTTTGCGATGGTCTAAATGTTCTCGAGAGATGAGATGAGCCAGGGCTTCTTAATGTAATAAAGTAAGAGAGCAGGGCGGGGCACCCAGTAGGTGCTCAGAGGGAACGGTTGGCAGGAAGATCCTCGCACACACTCTCAACACCCTCATATCCTCAGGCAGGCCAAGACTGCTCATTCCTCACACCATAAAACAGAGTTGTTGTGTTGTTGACACAGCACTCAGGACCAGCAGCATTTTGGTTGGTTACAGATTACTGGTTACAGATATATGACTAAACATGAGCTCATGTTTGAGCACTGACCTGACGAACAGGAAGGGATCACTGTGAGCTTCCTCACGGATTGTGTGTGTCATGTTTTTCTGCTGTGGGTGTTGAACTGCTCTGTTTTGTTCTCCTCAGGTGCGTGAGATCCTGGGCCGGTGTTCCTGTCCAGCTCAGTTTCCCATGATTAAGGTGTCGGAGGGGAAGTACAAAGTGGGAGACTCCAGTGCATTGATCTTCATAAGGGTAGGCCCGCGCCACAATACACAGAGCTATCTGTCACTGTGGACAATGAGACATGTCTTTGTGTCTGAGTTTTTGGGATTAAGGTACACAGATAAACAGTAAAAAATAATTGTGCATCATATTGTCAATGAAAATGTTGCATTCAGGATGTTTTGATCACCTGCATGGTGGCTTTGAATGTGGCATAAATAATTGCAGATTAAAGAATAAAGGTTTCTGCACACTGTTAGGTAACTTGCACTTAATGGATAACTCTAGTTTATTCCAACTTGGGTCTTATTTGAGTATTTCTTTCCGCCATTCCTATCGGTAATTGTAACATTATACTAACCATGTAAATTGCTGAGGTCTGGGAACAAGGAATCATCACAACAAACAAGTAAGATAGGGCAAGAAAGACAACTATCAGACAGGTTTTAAACAAACCCACTAAGTTGGTTTGAAAGAAAGAAAAATTATTGGTACAATTATTAACTTTCTGTGGTAAACATCCTTCACAGTTTACAGAGCTCCTGGTTTAACTTTGACAAAAAAAAATCCCACCCACTGCGATTTTGCTCAAAATTTTACCACCTTTGTGTTTGAATCATTGTCATGTGCATTGTCATCTTTTTCTGCATATTATTGTTATTAATGTATTCGCATGAGCATCTTGGTGGTTACCTGGTGTTATGAGGGATTCTTACCAACATTTCTGGTGTTTTCACTTTCAATTTTACTTACAGATAAAGCGGTTTATCTGAATAAACAGTCTAATTTATCTGACCACTTGTGTTTATAGAAACGGCTGCCAAAACTACAAGAAAAGTCGACCTAAGTCGTAATAAATTATCCTTTCAGTCAGTTTTACACTACATGTTTAGCTGGATATATATAAGCTACTTTGGCACATAGCACAGAACAGAAGACAGTGAGGCCGGCAGTAATTGCATGGAACCATACGGTGCTGGCATATGGCATCATATGTTGCTTCAAGGACAATAAGGCTATGTAGCAACAGATAAACCACTCTCTCCCGTGTGAGTGTTTACAAGCTGCCTTCATCTGGCCCACTCCCAGAACTGTACTTTTTTCCACCGAGACACAATTAGAGCTTTAGGTCATTTCCTGAGTCGGCCCTTATCTTGGCTGTGGCCTGTTTCTGCTGGACTTTTTGTCTCAGTTTCAGTTTAAGAGCTTTAGCCACACCAGGCCTCACAGGACTGGGCAGGAAGGCTGGTGGATACCAAGGATTGATTTGGTCTCACTTACCTAAAATGTACACCGACCAGGTTAATGGTGTCTTTGGATGGCATTCCAAGTTGTATTAATTTACATTATAGGTCTATGTGACGGTCAGTAATGTCAATATTTCTTCACTGTGAGCGGCACCACTTGGTCCAGACAGGGACATGTGATATACACTTTTTGGCACACCCCTGTCTGGGAATGAACTTTTTCTACGTTCATGGTGGGCTGTACATTTATGCAAGAGGCTACGTCTTCAAATGTATCGTGTTTTGAATTTACCAACTGTAATGGGCTGAATAAAATTATGGGATTGCGAAGATGAGTTGAATTTTATATTTGACTTTTTTAAAAAGCGAGACCTGTCCCTTACTTTGGACCGTTCACTTGTAGAAAAAAAATGCCCTCCACTTAATAGTGTAAAATATTGTACTGGGTTGGTACAAAAAGAATTAAAGTTTAAATTTTAAACTTATAACATGACTTACAGTAACAGAGTGATCATTTTCACACTAGTGTGTAGCCACCAATGCATACATTAGAAGTGGAATCAATTTCCAAATTTATGAAAACATAACTAAAGGGTTAATATTCCAGCCACTCTCTGTTGTCCAGGACTTTACAAAAGGCCAACTTTATATGACACAATTAACACAATTATTTCTATTGTATGTGATAAATGAAGTCCTGAAACAGAGACAGGATTGTTCTCATTTACTGTGTGTGTCATAAACACACTTTTGTGATACATTATACATCAATCCTGCAAGGGAGGGCTGAAGTGTAAATTTAGGGGGAGAGAAAATTAAGACCCTTTGCTGCTCTCCCCCCTAAAAATTAGACCTCCCTCCCTTCAGCAAAAATAAAAATACACAACCCTCCCCCTTTTCTGACCTTTCCTCCCTCCTGATCATTTTCTTACAGTCCCTAAGATGTAGTGTGAAGTCTGTGGTCTATGGATGCTCATGTCCACCTGCTGGAACAGCTATTTTAATATGACAGGCATATTTAAATGTGCCTGTTTGCAACGTGTGTGAGCCATGTCAGATTATCCCTTGTCAGCCACTGTCTCCGCCCACTCCTGATTCCTCACAGGGGATGACAGTGATTATGCATATGCCCAAGCAGCTACAAGTGCGGCCAACACACTTCCCTTGTTCTTCAGAGGGGAGGAAGCAAGCAGCCGCTTTGAAAGACAACAAACCCCTATTCATCTGACAAAGCTCTGACAAGGATCTCGTGCTGAACGAGGGGATGGAGTGGAGAAAGCAGCATATGAACACATGGGGGGAGTTAATAAGGCATCCTTGTCCCCGGGGAGGTCGCTCCCTAGAGGGTGGAGATGCCTTCAGTCATGGGCCACAACAGCTGAAATGAACCATGGGCTTAATTTTTTAACTCACTTGAAAGACATAACAAGAAATTGGTTCAACACACCCCCACAACGATGACAAGAAGACTCTCTATACGCTGTTGCCATAGAAACAGAGACCGGTGAAGACTGTGATACCCCTTCAGTGGTTGGGAAATCAGGCAGCTAAGCCACAGATCTGAAGTGGCACATGGTCCCAAAACATCTATTTAGCCTCAGCACACTCCTCAGTATTGCTGCAGCATTATCTTTAAAATATGTAATGCACAATAAGCTTGCTGGATATGGTGTTTGTATTGCAATTTTGATCATTTACCTTCTGATTGTGCTGCAAGTTTAGACCCACAAATAAGTAGGATGTGTTAGCTGTATGGTGTATCACTGATCTGCTGTTGTTTTTTTGTCACCTTTGTGAACAATGTTTAAAATATACAACGCTTTCTTCTGTCTCTGTGATCGCATTCTGTTGTTACATGACTACAAGACTATGAAGAAAGTAATTTTATGAGCTGACAGTCTGGAAATTAGTACTGTACAATTAGCATTTTAAGACCCTCAGTAACTCTCTTTATAGTCATGCAATTATCCCTCTCGAGTTACACAAAGATATTTGTTTATTTGGATTCCCAGTAGCTGTTACCACCATGACGGCTACTCCTCCTCCACAGTTTAAAAACAATACCAGATTTATTATATAGAGATATGGAGCCGTCTAAATAAATCACAACAACACCTCTATTATAGTGTACTGTACACTGTGCAAAAACTAAAATAGGTCATCACAAAGAGAGTCAGATTTGACAGCAGATCTATTATGTAAACTGCTAAGACAAAGCAAAAGTATGTCTGTTGTGTTGAAAAAGGTCTATTCCTCCTGTTCCTGTTACAGCGTCATACCTCTACAGTATGTGGATCTCTCTTTGTGGATCTTTGTGATCTTTTGTGATGTGTATGTTTATACCAGGGGTGATGAAAATATGATATGAAACTCGTGCAGCCTGGCTTCTTACTGCTGGCGCATGATGGTCACACAGCATCACACAAACAGTAAACCTGTTACTGACATAAGGCCAGAGCAGTGGAGAGTAAGCAGTTTATACTCTCAGGTCTGATAGAGATAAGCAGATCAGCTGTTTTGAAGGATTTGATGTAGTAGCGGAGCAAGGCAGATGAAAAGACTTGTAGTGGATTGGCCGGGGTTGTGTTAGAGAGAAGGTGGGGTCAGACTTTGGTTCACATGCCATGTCTGTGGCCTCGCTCTGACCATGGTCAAGGGGCTGGTAATGAGGCGCTGTGCCACGTGTGATTTGGAGGAAATAAACTCTGTGCCAGCCCACACAGATGCACCATTATGGCTTTGCCCTGCCTGCCCTCTGAGACACGGGTACAACCTTTAAAACATGTGGCTGGCAGACACTGTTACACAACCCAAGGCAGGGGGATGCATCCACGGGGCTCTCGCATCAGTCAAATTGTGTTGCTTCAGTGAAGGCAGCTTCTGCCTGGAGGGAGTGAGGCTCTTTGGTCTGATCTTGTGGCTGTGTGTGCCTCAAAGAGCAGAGGAGAGTAGGAAGTGACATATCCACCAACCCCCCTCTGTTATGGCTGTCCAGGCCCCTTCTCCTGTCTACTCCTCTCCTCGATAACTGAAATCTCAGCTGAGGAGCAGGGAGGACAGCAGGGGGGTGAGTTGTTACCATGCTAATTCACCCTGCTAACCCTCTGAAAACACGGTGAAGCCAGCTGAGAGGCAAGAGAGAGAGGGAGAGAGAGAGGGAGAGAGAGATAAAAAAAATGTGTCTTTCACAGCACTTAGGCTGTTTATTGTGCTGCCATACTCTGTCTAATTGTGAGTTGGCATGGCAATGAACAGCCCTCATAATGGCAGCATCTGGGGGTGATGGGGGAGAAAGAGGAGGTGTGGGGGAGGGAGAGGCAGGAGCATAGGCAGGGGTGCATCTAGATGTTATGTAACACTGGAGGCCTGGCCAGCCTTCAGCAAGCTGCCCCACTTGTGGAATTTGCATATCTACTGACTTGTGCAGTGTGTGTGGTATTGCAGTAAAGGTTTAATCATTTCAGTAGTGCATGAATGTGTATGTTACTTTCTGCTCATCTATTCAAGCTTGCTTTTGTCTCTTCCTCCCTCAGGTCCTTCGTACTCATGTGATGGTGCGTGTTGGAGGGGGCTGGGATACATTGGAGCACTATTTGGACAAGCATGACCCATGTCGCTGTGCTGCTTTTGGTGAGGTCACTTCCTATTCCCCTCCCTCACTCCATAATTCCTCTACTGGTAACTGATTCCACAAATCATCTGTGTAACAACATTTTTATATACAGTCTATGGTAGCAACTCATCTCAACACAAAACCTTTTTTGGTCGCACCTGTCCTAACCATTCAATTGTTTGCACTCCCCTTGATGAGAAGCACAAGTGATACATGCCCATAACTATGTTGGGTGAGACCCTCCTTATCCGTGGGTCCAAACTGCTGCTGAAGTGGTGATGTCAAGGGCCAAGCGTCTGGCCTGGACAGCTGACACTAGCTGAAATCATAATTGCTGTTACATTTCTAACCACAAGAGAGACCATTTTGGGGATCATAGAGTATTAAGTGAATACAGAAATAGGCGTGTTCTCCCTAAATGGTTGGATCATCAGCATTTGTCTGGTCGGCTAGTACTGTTACTTTCACAAGTAAGGGCCCATCTCTCTGGCTCAGGGAAGCATTACAATATGTTATCTACTGCTGCTATCTAAGAGTTTGATGACATAGATGTGGTTAGGTATGATATATTTCTGCATCTCTAAATGCCTCATATCCCTGGTGGTTGTGCAGGCTATCTAACAATGCTGGTTAGAGGTCTGTCTTAAACACTTGTTATCGATCTGTCTCCCCAGCCCACCGCTACCACCAGGCTAAAGCCAGTGGCCAAGGTCAGGGAGCCCATAGCAAGTCCTCGAGTGCCCACTCCTCCCGCTCCACTAGCCCAGGTCCACACTGGCGAAATGATGGCATCGCACCTTACAAACCTCCTGACAGGCGCTCGCTGGAGCCTCCCCCTGCTCCATGTTCCGTCTCCTCCTCCTCCTCTTCCTCCACACGGCCCGGCCGCTCTCAGAACCCTTCTGGTTCCATGGAGCTCGACTCCGGTGCAGCACGTACTCTAGTCCCACGGCCGCCACGAGACCGCTCAGAACCCCGCCACTTAAATCCTCTCAGGTGAGTGTGTGTGTGTCTACGCAAGTGTGCGGATAAGTGTTGGGATAAGTGTGTTACGGTGATAAGAAATTAATCTCTCTCAAGTAGCCTGGCAGGCATCACTCTGCTTTTGATACTTGCTCTTTTGTGACCCACAGACAAGCACGCAGACAGAAAGACACACAAAGAACTGGGAATATACACAACAAATACACATACCCCCACACCACAGATTAGACCAGAGCAGATTTGTCTAATCTCAGGTGACATTGGTCAGATAAATCTCTCACACAACCACACTACAGCACCTCCTAGTGGCTACACGGTAGACACCAAGCTTATTCACAACACTCTCCTTTTTCCACACTCTTCTCTCTTCTACTCTCATTGAGTTAATTAGACCATCGACTGCCTAAAAATGGCTGTGATTCTGCGAGCTGTTGCTTAAGTCTTTCTTCTCCTGCCATGGCAAACAGATGGTCTGAATTAGTATGAAGCCAGTGACAAATGAAACCACACATCAGTTTGATATGCGTCTGAAGTGGAATATCAGTGATAAAGTAGTGAACAGGTTGGTGGCATCAGAGCCAGAGTATTGGCATCTTAAGGCCGTTATATGTGGCGCTTTCTATGGGCAATAGAGACAATAAGATCCGCTTATGCTCTGTGAAAAGGTTTAGTTGGGCATGTACCTTCCCAAGCGTGAAGGCTCCATTGTTTAACACAATTTGTCGCTAAATGGTATTTACTTTGGCTTCTAGCCAATGTGTGGCTCATTTCTGTACTGAGCGATTGCTCAGACCAGACGTCAAGGCAACAGCTCATTGGAATTAACCCTGTGTGGGTGGGGCTTCCCCTTTCAAGTGCGCCAGACTAGATAAAGACTAATCTGACAACCATCCCTAGACAACTGGTCACAGCTAACTGGGGAAGTAGGTCAACAGGTGGTCTTCACGCAGGCAAATTACCATGCCTGAATATTTACAAATCTAATTTCTGAGGATAACTTTAGTCTAGTGTAATAAAACACCAATTAAAGGCAAAACCTGGAGAGTTGCTGTCATTCCTAAATTGATTGACGGGTCATTTAATGCATTGACTCTAATACAACAACTTAAATACACTGTTTTCTGATGCTTTCAACGTTTTAGTTACAGCAGAAATATTTGTTAAACCTCGGGCCTGTCATGATAAGTTGAAAAACAGACCAAATGCTATTTTCTTACCTGCATAAAAAAGTATATATATGTTAGATTTCAGGTGTAATCTTCATAGTCAAACAAATTATCTCTGTACTCATCAAATCTATCAAGGTTTTTTCTTCCTGTAAGGGAGTTCACTCCAGGAGCTGATACAGTTAAACCTAATGCTACTGGTGTTTCACAGTGGAGAGGTGTCTGGTTGAGAAATGGCAGTGCTATGTCTTGGGTTAGAAAATCTACAAGACAAATTGATAGTGATATAATTATAAAAATGAATTACTCTTTGTCTCCTCCCTACATTGTAGGAATAAGGAGACAAAGTTGCCAGTGACAAGACGTTTGTCTGGAGACAGTGACTCCTCTACAGCCTCCTCTAAGGGTGGAGGAGGAGGAGGAGGAGGAGGGGGAGGGGGACGGTACTCTCTTGGAGGTGGCTCACGGCGCTCTGGTGATGAGGTAGTCCTGCTTGTCAATCGCAAGGAGGGGAAGCATATGATTGAGAGGCCTGGAGCTGGAAATCAGACCCCATCCCTGCGCCCCTCACTGCCCCGTGCACGCAGCCAGTCTCGGGAACGTCCTGCACTCGCTCCAATACTGAAACCCAACCCACCGCAAGGATCCTCTGATGGATATCGCACAGAAAGGGGCCGCTCTCTTGGAAACGAGGGCCCGAGGAGGCTCCACGCGCCACGTTCCCACAGCCAGAGTAAGTTACAGAGCCGTACGTGGTCAAGTGATGCAAGCCCGGGACCCGCTTCCTGCTACAGAGACCCTCAGCCCCCACCCCCAGACAGACGAGATGACCTTAGGGCCAAACAAGTGCCCCCATCTTCTCCTAGATTAGGTGTTGGGTTCACCAAGAGGCAGTCCTCCTCATGCTCTAACTCCCCTGTAAAAGGGGTCCAGAACAACAACAGCAGCCCCAGCAAGAAGACTATAACTACTCCCAGACCTCCTGCCCCTCGCTCACCCTCCATTGGAAAAGGCAGACTACTGCCACCAGTCACCTCAGGAGGTCGACGTTCACCGCACTCATCTCCCCGTAACTCTCACCAACATGCTGCCCGCTCCCCACGGACGTTACAGGGCCCTCGCTCTGCTGGGCGAGGCCACCATCGGAACTGGTCTGGCCTGGAGCGCCAGGAGCCCGAGGAGGAAGGACTGGGCCTTGGCTTCCAGATGCTGCCAACGCTAGACCCCCAGAGGGAACAGGACCTGTATCGCAGCTTTGAGGCTGAATTTCTAGCCAACACGCAGCAGGTCAGAGGAGTTTCTAGTAGAGCCCCAGGAGGAGTGACCGTACAGGGAGCTGGGACACATTCAGTGCCAGCACTCACTGATCCTAATGTCACTGACTCTGCCTATTCCTCTTCTAACTCCTCCACCTCCTCCCTGAATGTGGGGGCAAAGATAGGAACTCTGCCTGACCTCAGGGAATCCAAGAGAACTAATCCCCGTCACTTCCCACTGGACGACCCAATAAATTTACTTTATGGACACAATTTTGGAGGACCACACAACTTTGGTCAAGGAGAGCCTGAACACTGGGGGGAGCGTGGAGGGGGTCTCAAGAAGCTCCCAGCCATCTCTAGCTCCATAGAGGAGAGAGAGCTTCCATCTTCCCTGCCTGGTCTTGGAGACACAGAGTCAGACAGATTAATGAATCAGGTCCTGTCACAACCTTCTTTCCACTGTAGGAATATGAATGGTGACCATGTAGGTTTTCCTCCTACAGGGGGGGTGACAGGTCAGCAGGGTCAGCTTGGCTGGGGCACAGGGCCTGAAGGAGATGTTCCTCTGGAGAACCACCAGCCAAACTTACCTTATGACCTAGAAAATGGTGAGGGCAGTGATGACCTCCCGCCCCCAGAGGCTTGTCCGTCACCTGTGCCCCTTCCCCCCTCTGAGGACTGCTCCTTCCAGGATTCCTCCAGTGAAAACTCTTCCATGTGCTTCAGCCTGAGCGAATCCCGCTCTGAATCCCCCCCACCTTCTTCACTGCTGGCCAACGGGGACGGCGATGGAGAAGTGCAGCAGACTAAGAAAGGGCAAAAGAAGTCAGACAGGGTAGCCCCTATCTCAAAGCACAAACTGAGAGGCAGGATCAGGCCTCGCATTGACAACAGGCCAGAAAACAGTCCCTCGCGGATCCCCACCCCAGTCAGCTACAGAGATCTACAGGCTCACGACACACTTTCCCCATGCCACACCCCACCACTGTCGCCTCAGAGCTCACACTCTACTGGTCGTCCAGCCACATGCAAGAGCCTGCACCAGGCCTTCGCAGATATGATCCATCCTCAACCACGTTCCCCAGCGATGGGAAACAAAGAATGCTCCTACCCTGGACAGTCAGGGAGCCTGGACACTGAAGCTTGGATGTAGCACAAATGACACATGGGGTTGTTTTCATAAACTTTGACTACTGTGTAAAAAAAGACTTAAGACTGGGCTATAGACTGTTTTCATTGCATGTCTAACACTCCTTCTTTTTCACTTAGTTTCTCCCCTGAATAACTGCAGGGGGTCCACATTGCTTTTATTTTGCACTCAAGCCAAATTATTTATTACCAAAGGAATGGTCTTTAATATTACTTTAACTGTAATGTTTAATGTGTGCATGGGGATGCTTTTGCCAATCATAAGACACTTGATACAGAGAGATAGAGAGAGAGAGAGCATATGTGCTGCCATGTTCCCCTCTGAGGGACATGGTAAAATGCCAGGGGTTTCAAGCTACAACTCTATAAACAAGCATTAACAATAAACCTTTAGTCAGATGGATCGGCTCCATCTTGTGGTTTGCCACAGCATCTCTGCTTGCCTTGATAGTCAAAATACTGGTATGACTGTGATATTTTCAGTCCTTCCACATTAGTGGTCTTCATATATGACTCATTATACTCATATTCACAATATACTAATAGGTAACATTGACAGAAGTACCCCCATCATTCTTCTGACTTTATGAACACTACATGCACTACCAATCTCTGTACAGTTGTCTGCTGTTATTAATGTCTGATGTCACCTTTTCACAACAGTTGATGTAGTCAAGATAGATAATATTTGTTTTTAAATGCTTTATGTGTTACAGGTTTTCAAGCTTATGTTTAATGCAGTAAAACATTTCAGTTATATTTCAACTTTTAAGTGGATTACATGTAAAAATATGAGGAGCAGTGAAGGTTGTATCACCTTGTGTCATTGTCACTGAAACAGAAATGTTGAGAGCTCTTCCTCTGACCAAACTGTACTCTGGAATACAGTGCTACATATATACATGTGCAAAAGTCAAATTCTTTGGAGAATGAATGCGTAAATACATGTTGATGTGCTCACTATGAGATGTGGGTATTTTGAATATAAAAAGGATATACAGTTTAATGTACATATTCACGGTAATCAGTTCTGTGCTGCCTTAGCTATGCAATGTTGGTATTGGAAATGCCTTGACAATTCCCTTTGCCTTAAAATTTATTCGCAGGTTAGTTTTTGAATGTTTTTGCTCAACATCACTTTTTGGTAACACTACATTGCCATCATTAACTGTTTTATGATAATAGAAATTGGAGAGTTTGAGTATGAATGTGGAAAGTATAAATTATACTTGATGTAAGTGTACTATTCATGATAAAGATATGTAATTTATTGTCTCTGAATTCTATTAGTTGTTTTGAAACACAAGAAGCCGGTTAACCTACTTAACAGATGGATTTCAAAGACATGGCACAATCTATGGTGACATCTAGTGGCTAAAGAAAGACATGTTTTATTAACAGTAAAAACAGATATTGTTTTCCTGACAATGTGTCCTTTCTTCCATACATGTGGAATAACATATTCTAGTGCAGAGCCGATAATAATAATATGGTATTATGAGGTGAAGTTTGATGGATGGAGAATTATTTTGACTTGTCTACATGTGTGCAACAGTGCATGAATAATAGATACTGTAATTGGATATTAGGGTTCTCTTGTGAAGCTCTTGCACAGTTGTCAGGTGTTAGGGAGGCCAGAGCCCAGCTACAGTACTTCTGTTTTTGGTATTTAACCTGTGTAGACTTTGTAAAATAGATTTTGAAAGTGGGAATTGTTGTGTCAGTGCTATGCAGAAACCTCATAACCTCCAAAAACATCTGCCAATGAAGAGAATTTGGTGGACATGTGTTGTTGATATGTTTACAATGGGTTTGATCAATCTCTCCTACAGAGACTGTGTGTAAACAGAAAAGAAAGACACAACATTTGTGAATAACCTCTTTTTTCATGGCACTGACACAGTGAATAGGGTTGAAAAAATAGAACTGTATGAGAATATGTACAGAGTTGGAGTGATGTTGGTCTAATTTATTTATTTATGAAATGTAAGTCTCATTGGGCTCAAGTGACATCTGTGTCCCAGGTAAGTGAGCTGTAAGTGTTTAGAAAAGTCCAAATGAGTTGGGGCCCAACATGTAGAAGGATATTGCATTTTGAATACACTATAAAGATACATAATCTGTTAGAAATGTTGCCAGTTTGAAAACTGGCACAGACAGACAAAACATATTTGGGCTGTTTTGCAATATTCAGAGATAAAGTAATTTGATTTTATGCTTACCCTCACTGCTACAAATCATTTATGATGTGTCAGTATTGTTAGAGCTGCATTGATCCAATATGCAGCTGGTTATCAGTTTCCCCTGTATAAACAGATTTTTTTTTTTACATGTATGCTAATTTAAATTTGGTTATTTGAAGACATTTGCATTTTGATCAACTGGTGTTTAAAATCTACCAGTTATGTCAACTGTGACTTCATACAAACATGCCATTACATTTGGTCACAAAAAGTGTGATTGTTGTTATATGACATAATCTGTTCTTTGTCCTGCACAACTTTCATGAAACTCTCTCTCCCTCTCTCTATCCTTAATCAGCGAAATCTGAATGTTCATGATCAGACAATTTCTTGTTTGCTAATGTTATTTTCACTAAAACTTCAGTTAAATGTACAGATTGCTTGACATTGTGGAGTCTGTATGTATGAAATAGCAATACTTTCAACGTTTCACTGTTTTTGAAGCTGTCAAGTTCTTGTAATAAATATTTTCCTCTGAAGTTAATGAATTATCTGTTATCAGTCTGTTGGTCACATCTTTGTGCAGTACAGATTGGGTTTAGGTTGTAGGGGAAGGCCTGCAGCGCCTGCTTGAGAACTGCCAAAATGTGAAGGTGGATAAATACAATATTGTTCTTCAAATGAGTGATTTAATAACTGTTTGTACTTCAAACAAAATGTCTTTGTTACATGGTGTAAAACAATGTGTAATGATCATATTTGTCCAGCTCAATGATACCTGATGATCTCTTGGTGGAGATTTTGCACGCTGAAGTTTGCAACAAAACTGAATGCCATATAGCCTGCCCAATCTTTGAGTGGAAATACAAACGTTTCCCTTCAAAATATCTACCCATCAACTGGGAAGAAATGTCAGTTTTTGCGATCTAACACACACTTAACCATTTCATTCGGTAAAATAAAGCTAGCTAAAACTAATGTAGTGTAATACAATGGTCCTACTATAAATCCTACCTTACTGAAGGTTACAGTGTTCAATTTGTGAACTGTTTTAGAGGGGTGTTGATTTAACTTTATAGTCATTTTAGAGGCTGTAGTTTGTAGTGCTGTTTATTATTGTCTTACTGTGCTGTAGATTATGGTCTTATACTCAGAAGTGTTGTTTAATGTTTATATTACCCTTTTTAAACGGATGACAAAACACCTACAATTTCGACACACTGTAAATTGATATTCAATGCATATTAGAAACACCTCTCAGTATAACAATTAATTTGCAGAGTGTAGTCTGCTTGGTGTAACTGCATCGGATAGCTCTTTCATACCCATTCAAATGACTCCCATAATTATGATCAAGCCTCTCTGAATGAAAGCTGACGTTGCTTGTCTGTTTGCAAACGTTATTTTGTGGAAAGACGGAAGTAAATCAAGTGGGAGGGGACGAAGGCCATCACAGCCCCTACTACGCCTGTCACGGTAAGGTGTTTTTGGAGATTTCTCTCCGTTTGTCTCGTTGTGCGGCTACTCTAATTTTAACTCCAGAAGGTACACTGATTCGCTGGGTAAGGTTTAAACCAGGCCGATAGATTAAGAGCTTAACTATCCCGGCAAAGACTTCCTTAAGCCTGTACTTAGAAGGTCATGTCTCAGCTGTGCAAGCTAGAAAAGTGGCCAGCAGCTAGCTGACACTGACAGGCACACTGCACCAGACAGCTAGCCTTTAGCACCAGTTTCATTCAGCTAACTACTGCAAACATGCAGGAATGGGCGAACCAATTATGCGTGAGTAATTGATCGATCGTTAACTGCAGAACTGTCTGCACTAATTTAACTAACTTTAAGTTTCTGCTTCGTGTTTTCTTCCACAGTCGAGCCTGCTATGCTAACGTTAACGTCATGATAGCCTGATGCTAGCGAACCAACCTTTCCTCTACTTTTTGGCTAAGCTAGCAGAAAAACTTAAAGTCAGCTAGGGTGAAGTACTCATATTGTTTGTCTGGACACGATTTTAGAGTTATACCTCGAGTTCAGTGTCAGTATGGCCTGGTAGCAGCATTAATTATCGTACAAACGTAACCGTAATCAGCTAAGTTAAATCTTCCTGCTAGCTAACTAACGTCGTCAGCTGTGATAACGCATGGTATTTAGTTAACTTGTGACAAACAGCCCGACTGATGTTGACAGCTACCCGAAGCTCAATGAATTAACGTTAAACAACTGTTAACTTACGTTACGATAAATTAAACTAGTCTTCATTATCACTAAGTTAAGGGTAATAACTGAAAGACATCTGCCATTCATTTTGACTTGTTATCAAATGACCGTTAACATCACTTTCTGCTAACGTAGCATCATTGTGAAGTTTTATTAACGAAAGTTAGTAGCTGCATTAACTTACTGTTATATCCAGACTGATAAAGGCAGTGTTCACTGATATTATTCTTAAAATACTGTTCTTGTTATATACGGGTATGGATTTTGGTCAAGGAAAGTTCTTCTTCAAAGGGCTATCAATAATAATTATAATAATAATATCAGATTGAATGAGAAGTTAGTCGAATTAATAAAGGGCTTATTACATTATTAGCCTTAATAATGTTTATTGATGTCATTTGTTTCATTCAGTGTAGGCAACAGCCAGTGATATCATCAATATTTGTATTATGGTAATTCAAAAGTATCATATAACGTTAGGCTATATTCATGACAATATTAGGGCTTCAACTAGCTATTAATTTCATTGTCGATTAATCTGTCGATGAATAATCGAGTAGTTGTTTGGTCTATAAAATGTCAGAAAATGGTAAAAGAAAAAAAAGAAAAGGGTCTCCCAAAGCTCAAGTTCACCTCCTCAAATGTTTTGTTTTGTCCACAGCCCAAAGATATTCAGTTTACTGTCATACAGGAGGAAAGAAACCAGAAAATATTCACATTTAAGAAGCGAAATCAGATAATTTTCTACTCAAACTAATTAATTGATTATCAAAACAGTAGGTAATTAATTTTAATAGTTGACAACTAATTGATTAATTGTTGCAGCTTTACAATACATGATGGCCCTCAGTAAATAGCATCACAATTCTCAGCAATATCAGTACTAATATTAACCCTGCAACCAGAAAATGTTCACTGTGTATTCAGGGAAACATTAAAAGAGCCGAATGCAACACAATATGAAGTGTAATGGTTGTGTGCACAAGCGCCATGTTCCTTAACAGTACACTAAATGTTCCCTATAGCAGGAGCATGTTTCACTTTCGAATCTGAATTTCTGTTCCTTTCTTTTGGATTAAATCAAGCAGCAGTTCCCTGTAATTTTATAGCAGGAAATACTGTTGTGTGAATGTCTTTCGCAAAGAGGTGCTGGGTCACGAGTGGAAATCAACTACAGGGAATACATGCTGCAGAAAACATTTGAAGTTGAAGACATTGTTGCTGACCAAGACGATTCATGTGTCTTGTTTTCTTGGCACAATCCATTGTTTCCTTTCTGATAGATCACCACCATTTGTTCAGGAGAAGACAGGAATTCCCTTTATTTCCCTGTGCTTGCACTTCTAGAATTTCCTGTTGCTCTTGTGATGCTCCAAGTTTCCACTCAGGAAACGATTACACAATCATCTTTCTCACTCTTTTGCAGGAGAATCGACAATTTGGATCGAAGATGACGGACTCCAAGTACTTCACCACTACCAAGAAAGGTCTGATAGCTTACTATTTATTAATTCATAAGCTGGCATCCATGCATAGCTTTTAAGCAAGTGCTTTTGGGGATTTTGTGGCATAGTCAGCTGTGTGGTGCTGAATTATTATCTTTGTAAAGGGACACCTGAACTTGTTTTTTAGTTTTTTAACATAGTCCAATGAACTTAAAACTGTTCTGTGGTTTCAGAAAAATGTTATTGGATATACTGACAGCATCATCATCATCCATTCATTATTATTCAGTATATGAAGCCAAAGATGCAGTTTAAGATTCAAGACATTAATGCATATTATGCATTATGTTGTTTAGTATATTTGCCTTACTGAAGTAGTTTGACCTTTTAACCAAAAGATATCGCCCTGCTTTGTATTGACGTTGTTGCCAAGAATTGAACATGTCTGGTTATTGTAAATCAGATTAGACATATTGAGCATTAGCTTTCATAGATTTAACTCTTCCTGTTTTAATTGTGTGTCTATTCTCACAAAACCCAGAGCTGTGAATGTCCCCACACACAGGGGGTAGAAAGTGCAAACACATGCTTATGAGTGATAATGTATAGACTCCTTATGTTTGTTGAGATTGCTTGAGATATAAGATCATGTTTCTTTCAGTATCTGCTTTTTTGAGCATCTCCCCGATGTTACTGTGTGCAGTCTGTTGCTAACATCTTGAAGGAGATTGGCAATGATGAGCAGTTTACAGAGCCTGGGAAACTCTTAAGTAGTCAGACTTAAAGTTAAGCCCAAAATTGACAGTGTGCTGCAGTTTTGTACAAAGCAAAAAAGAAACACTCCTTGTCATCCTTCATGAGAGGCTCATGTTACATGCTGCTTTACTCAATATCTACAGTCACATTTAGGAAAAAACAAAGTCTTTTTAAATGTTCCTCTGTAATAAGGTAGGCATAAATATCATTGTGCATTCAGCCAGTAACAATACTCGGAAAATGACTGGCATCATCAGTACTATAGAGAGAAGCGGGTGGTTGGCTCCTTTATCTTTATCGCCTGCTCAACAGTACCCACAAGTTTGGCTTGGCCTTGTTGTAGAAAAAAGTTGTTTAATAAGAATATTTTTTCATATAATCAAACTGATGACAGTGTGTGAGCTGTGTTCCACTGTCACGCACATGTGACAAAGCACACGCACGGACATCAGTACAAAGTTTTTAAAATATCATTTTGAATAATTGCCCAGTCCTACTCATCAAATGTCGGGTAACATATCTTGTGCACTCTCATTCGCTGTATTATTGGAGCTGTATGTCTGCTGCTGTTCAGCCACTAATAATGCCAAATGAACACATCCTGCTGCAGCTTTCAAGTAAAAGCTTTCTATCACCGGACCATAGAAAGCCGTATAGGGTGAATCAGCCATTGGACGTTTCTCATTAGTAGTCAGAGTCGGTAATCTGCTGACTCGTTAAACATCAAAATATGGACAGTTTTTGTATTAGTGCACCCTAACCAATACCACTCACCAGTATCAGAAACTGCTGGGGATGTCACTGTCCCCATTCTGTATATATGAGTGGTTCTGATAGATAAGGGAACACTGCATGTTGCATGCCAATGTATCCACTTTTTAGTTTGCACTTTGTGATTTGTGAAAATGAGGGCAATGCAGTGCTGTCCTCCTTTCCACGGCCTACATCACAAATGGATTACGTGATGTGTGATTCCCCTTTGCTTCTTTTCGCATACAGGGGAGATCTTTGAGCTCAAGGCAGAGCTAAACAGTGATAAGAAAGAGAAGAAGAAGGAGGCTGTGAAGAAGGTCATTGCATCTATGACAGTTGGCAAGGATGTCAGGTGAGCCAGAGGAAATAATGTCAGAAATATCCACACTGGAACAATGCAGTGTAACACATCACCCTCCATTTTGGGTCAGCAGTCACATAATATCTTGTCCCTCCTTCAGCGCTCTGTTCCCAGATGTTGTGAACTGCATGCAGACGGACAACCTGGAGCTGAAAAAGCTGGTCTACCTCTACCTGATGAACTATGCCAAGAGTCAGCCAGACATGGCTATCATGGCTGTTAACACTTTTGTAAAGGTAAAGCGCTATCTGTCATAAATATGTAGAAACTATATTAAAAGAAGTGCAATTAGGGCTAGCTTGGTACAGTGCTATAAAAAGGTGTGTGCAGTATTTGAGTTCTTCAGCTGATCAAAGTATTTAAAAAAACAAAACAAATATTGGAATGCTATTAGATCAAGAAGTTTGTGCTCACATTATATACAGGGGTATATTTTTGCATAGCACTGTGTGACTGGGAATGACACCTCCAATATATACTAATTTAATTCTTTGCAGCAAGCTAATGCAGTACGATATATAAATAAATACAAAGTTGTGGAAAATTATATTATTACCTCTCTAAACCACCCATCTAGGACTGTGAAGACCCGAACCCTCTAATCCGGGCGCTTGCTGTTCGTACAATGGGCTGCATCCGTGTGGACAAGATCACTGAGTACCTCTGTGAGCCACTGAGGAAATGTCTGAAGGACGAAGACCCATATGTGAGGAAGACGGCCGCTGTGTGTGTGGCAAAGCTCCATGATATCAACGCCCAGTTGGTGGAGGACCAAGGCTTCCTGGACACCCTTAAGGACCTCATCTCTGACTCTAACCCCATGGTACGACTCCTTCTGGCAGTTACTAGCTGGCTATTGAGCCAGCCAGATATCTTACTCAGGATAACGCCGCTGGCTACAAGCACCTGTTCTGCCTTTAACTGATAAGCCCCTGTGCTGGCATACAAATGTTCAACATGTGGCCAGAATTGTGTTAGTACAATGATTTCTCTTCTGTGTCTTAATACAGCTGGTGGCTACTGTTTTTCCGTCAGCATTTATCTGTGCTCTTGCCTTCATCTTTAGGTTGTAGCAAACGCAGTGGCAGCGTTGTCTGAGATAGCAGAGTCTCACCCCAACAGTAATCTACTGGACCTGAACCCTCAGACCATCAACAAGTTGCTGACAGCTTTAAATGAGTGTACAGAATGGGGGCAGATATTCATTCTTGACTGCCTGGCAAATTACACACCTCGTGATGACCGCGAGTCCCAAAGGTAAGAGGTGGCACCGCCTTCATTAACACTGCGTGTCAGTGAAATAGAAAGAAAATGTGTAATGTTTGCTCTCTCTCCCCCAATATCATCAACATCTGCTAGCATCTGTGAGCGTGTGACCCCACGGCTCTCCCATGCCAACTCTGCAGTGGTGTTGTCAGCAGTTAAAGTTTTAATGAAGTTCATGGAGATGCTGCCCAAGGACTTGGACTACTATGGCACCCTGCTGAAGAAGCTTGCCCCTCCGCTGGTCACCCTCCTCTCTGCTGAGCCCGAGTTGCAATATGTGGCTCTTAGAAACATCAACCTCATCGTACAGAGACGGTAAATCTGGGGCCATGACCTGGGGAGGTGTCTTTACTATTCTTTACACCCATAGCAGGCCCTAATAAAAGCATTGACTGCAGCACGGTAGATTTTCAGTTGGATTCCCTTTACTTTATTGTATGTGGTGTTACAGCCTAAGTTTATTGCTGCAAATAATGAGAAATGTTGATGTCTTTTCTTTTAGCCCAGAGATTCTGAAACATGAGATGAAGGTTTTCTTTGTAAAGTACAATGACCCAATCTATGTCAAACTGGAGAAACTGGACATCATGATTCGCCTAGCATCTCAAGCCAACATCGCCCAGGTAACACACCCACAGCTATAACACATCCGTGAGTTGGAAAAGCAAAGATATTGTTTACAAGATCATCTTAGTGACACTGATGCTTGCCTGTGTTGCTGTAGGTCTTGGCTGAGCTGAAGGAGTACGCCACTGAGGTGGATGTGGACTTTGTGCGTAAAGCGGTCAGAGCCATTGGCCGCTGTGCCATCAAAGTAGAGGTGGGTGAAGATGATGTCAAACTGTCGGTAGATGCTTTGTTGGCCAAATCCTCGTGACATCTATGTAGTTCAAGGACAAAGCATTTCTTTATATGATTGTTGTTATTTACTTGTAGTAGATCGATCAGATCACAACACCGTAAAAGATTAAAGGCCACCAGTCAGGCATGTGACTGGTGCATGTTGTAGTGCTTTAATAATGAACACAAGAAAAGCTCTTTCAACATGACAGTGCTGTGTGTTAATTCCTTTAACAAATTAATACTGTTTGTTTTGGTGTCCATGAACATGTAAGAGTAATACAGTACGTAACATTTTTCTTATATTTTAATAGAACACGCATAAAAGGATCACAGGACTGTTTACTGTTGAAGCCTAGACCTGAGGGGCTATTTAAGACTCAACTTAAATATATAAAGCCACTCAAGTAATTTACATAGAGGAAACTAAAGAGGAATATTTAATTTTTGATGCACACATTTTATATGCTTTTGTCTATACTGTTTTTAATCTGCAGGTCAATCATGACACAATTTTTCTTCTTCTCTGCATTCATTAGCAATCAGCGGAGCGCTGTGTCAGCACACTGCTAGACCTCATCCAGACCAAGGTCAACTATGTGGTGCAGGAGGCCATTGTGGTCATCAAGGACATCTTCCGCAAGTACCCCAACAAGTAGGTTCATTATTCAGATTCAGCCTTAACGGTTGAGGAATGCAGAGTGAGGAGTCTGTGCTTTACTTTATGTGTGATACATTCATCAGGACTGGGAACTTGGACTGTTTCACTTCACTGACCTTCGGATTATTTTCTCTTGGTCTTTAACCAGGCAGAGTGAAAGCTCATAACACAGCCAAAATGTGTTTTCAGATTGGCATTTATCCCAAAAGACATGCAAGAGAGCTTTCAGACAAAAAAAATGTCCTCAGTAACACAGAGAGTGTTTGTAGTTGGCAGCACTTAACACCTTGGCTTGATTGCATCGGGTCAAAGGTCAGGCAGATTTGGCTGGAGCGCAACTTCACCATGGCGTCATCACCGTGGTGTCGTGGGTCTCTAAGGGAGCAGTTTTGCAAAGCTCCCAGCTCGGCACGGCCCTAGCCTTGAGCTGTATGAGTCACTACCTACTCAAACTTTTCCATTGCCTTTTCTATTAATTAGACATCGACTAACTATTTCTGCCTTGTCATATCTTGTAATGAAATCATTATGCAAATGGGATTGTTTATTATCAAGCATTTTATGCAGATCAGACGTGCCTCAACCACAGGAATTCATTAACTATTTCAGAAAACATTTACTGATTGGGCATTTAGCCAGCGAAAGACCCAAACACAAAATCTAAAAGGATGGTGAAAATTGGATTTAAATTTGTCAGGCTGCCAGAACACATTACTCCAAAGTAATGTTCATGTTGCTCTGTGTGTGTCTGTGTGCAGGGTGTGAAATCAGGTAGTTGTTTGCTACCTTGTTTTATAAGGTGATATGGCGGCTGTTTATCTGTCAGCTTGATTGATCAATGCACTTTTATTTAAATTATAGGACCTTGCCTGTGTTAATTTGTTTTGTCTCTCCTGAAAACATTTGAGTGCATGTAACGTTGTTTTGTGTGACTGTTTCCAGGTATGAGAGTGTGATTGCCACTCTGTGTGAAAACCTGGACTCCCTGGATGAGCCGGAGGCACGTGCTGCCATGATCTGGATTGTGGGAGAGTATGCTGAGCGCATTGACAACGCTGATGAGCTGCTGGAGAGCTTTTTGGAGGGTTTCCATGATGAAAGCACTCAGGTGTGTTTAGGAGAGTGCAGAGAGGTTGTTATTTAAAAAATATGAATTCCATTTGGCACCACTTATTTGTAGTACTGGCACTAAGTAGAATAATTTGGTTTCTATAGTTGGAAATAATTAAAGCTGCAACACAGCACTAAAAATGGAGGTAACATCCCATATGCAAATTGAGAAGTATGACAGAACTGGTCTTTTAACTGACAAAATCTGTGGAAACTGTGAGAGAAATGATTCATCGTGCTTAAGCAAAAATACTACAGTAACGCTTTCTGTATCTGGCTCAGACACATGTTGTAGAGAAGCTAGCCTTCACTCTGAATAGTGTTTGGTAACAACAAATTCAACCAATAGTTGGACTAAATACTGTTTAGCAGGGTGGGTCATCCATGGGAAACTGGAGCCGTGAAAAGTAAAAGAAGTTTAAACATGTTTGTTTGTTATGTGTTTACTGTGCATCAGTACAGGTCATTGTTAGAAGATATTTGTTAAGCTGCACCTTGTTACTGTATGAAAGTTTTACTTTACAGTCGCTGTATTTAAAGTAGTATGTGAGCAGCTGTCACATCCTGTATGTGGTGACTGTCCTCTAGGTGCAGCTGCAGCTACTGACGGCAATTGTCAAGTTGTTCCTGAAAAAGCCCACTGAGACCCAGGAGCTAGTGCAGCAGGTGCTGAGCCTTGCCACACAGGTGAGGAGGGAAACAAAACAACACATAGTTCGACACATACATTTTATGTTCCTGTCGTCATCTCTGTCTACAGATGTCTGACAATCCTCCCTATGCTGTCTACTACTCTGAACTCACAATCCATGTCTTCCTCCTCCTAGTTTGTGTAAATTGTTCTCATCAGACATGGCCTTTGACATTGCTCCAGAACTCTGTTTGTATCTTTTCCAAGGAGTTCTCTGTTACTTTATAATTCTTGGGACACTGGAGAATTGGAGCCTTGCACTTCCCTCAGTAATGACTGCAGCAGTTTGAGCTTACTCTGCTGTGTTTTAATGGTTTTAGGTAGCAAGTTGATTTTAAAATTTAAAACAAACATTCTTAGACATTTCTATGTAATATTATTTAAGCAATCAACATCAGATGTATCAAAATGTACCTAAATAAAGATCCACCTATTTGTAGTATTATCGTAAAACAGATCAGAAGCTAGCTTTAGCATCTGTGCCCATTGTATGTATAAACTGTGCATGTATTTCTATTTATTTATTTTAGAGTAGAAATATTATCATCATGGAAAGAATGAGTTGGTGCATCTTTCTTTTGTCGTTCATCATTTATGAAGTACCAGAAACACCTCATTATGTTGCAGTCTAATGCAACACCACAGATAACTACAATGAGTTGAGTCAATAGACATTGTGTCTTTCTGACACTGAATTTATTACAGGACTACTGTTGTGTTGCATTATTTTCTATAGATTTAACAACAGCAGTAAACTGGTACCTGTATGTGTGTAACAACACATTAGGCAGGCACAAAGCAACAATTTGGAGAAAATGGGCCCCATAACTTTAAAAAAAACAACATTTTTTATTAATTTAATTCAAATTGAGAGCCATGTTTTGTTTGCATTTTGTTTATATATTAATGCATACATTCATTTAGTTGTTTTTAAAGCTTATTTAAACCCTGAGCTTGTTTTTCCACAGTATTAAAATGTCCTAGCACTACTAAGGCTGACTTTTTGATATCTTTGAATCACTGCTCAGTCTCTCATATCGTGGGCCAAGACAGAAAAGAGGCTTAACATTAAGTATTTATTAAACAAGCTCTATGAATAATAATCCTTCCTCCTCATGCTCCCTTCTCTTTCTGCAGGACTCTGATAACCCAGACCTCAGGGACCGCGGTTACATCTACTGGCGTCTGCTCTCCACAGACCCTGTGGCTGCTAAGGAGGTAGTTCTGGCTGAGAAGCCCCTGATCTCTGAGGAGACAGATCTGATTGAGCCCACACTGCTGGAGGAGCTCATCTGCCATATTGGTACTCTGGCCTCTGTCTACCACAAGCCTCCCAGTGCCTTTGTTGAGGGCAGCCGCGGTGTTCAGCACAAGAGACTCCCTGGCAGTGCTGGATCGTGAGTCATGCACTTTTCTTATTTTTTTTTAAACACTGCAGCCAAAGGGGTTTGTTTACCTAAGTGGACCTAGCTTCTTGACTCTGCCATTATGCTTTCCTTTGAATCTACTGAGTAGTGTACTTTCCAGCAGCATCAAGCTATGCAGCTGTTCTTCTTTGTTCCTTCCTGCCTTTTGAATACAGCTCATCACATCTACTTGTTAATTTTCTCAGTGGACTGGGCGTAGTTATATCAGCAGTTTAAAAGACAAATTAGGCTTAGAGTGTATTTTGAGTATTAACAGTAATAGTTATCAAATAAATGACATAACATGCATAACCTAAATTAATGAATTCTTGTTTTATTTCTTATAGTGGGGAGAGTGTTGAGAGCCCAGACACAAGTTCTGCTGCTGGACTTTCTGAGGCACCCCCTGCTGTTATCCCATCTCAGGGAGACCTCCTAGGAGATCTGCTTAATCTGGACCTGACACCTCCCGCCACCACAGGACCAACACCACCCCCGTCCTCTGGCATGCAGTTGGGTGCTATGGACCTTCTTGGAGGAGGACTGGACAGCCTGGTAGGTCTTCTGCACACTGCTGTTTAGTTTTTTAGTGAAGATGCTCTGAAAGGCTTGGATAGCACATCTTAGTTGATTTCAGTAAAAGGCTTAATGTAAGTGGCTTAGTGGCAGTGATGTTTCTTTGTATTTTTCTTCCTTTTGGTGCTTTTTATTTTATTTTGTCTTGACTCCTGTGTGTTTTCCTATTTTGTTCAATGCTGCACCTGCAGATGGGGGATGAGTCTGAGCCGGTAAATACAAGGAGGGAGAGGGCAAAACATTTAAACCATGTCAGGCCTTGTTAGAGAATTCATTTAATCACTGCTGTTTTACTGTAATTCCCATGCATCAGTCTGACATTTTCATTCAGCATCTTGTATAACGGTGATATCTACAGTAAGCATGCTGTTAAATCCTTGAGTCCATTTCTTTTCTTATCTCTGGACTCTATGATGTGTTCCATGTTTCAATCAGCCGCCCATTCCCCTGCGGACGGACACTCCTCAGTCACCTCAGCTCCCTCATCAGTCCCCATCGCCCCCAGATTACAGCCCCACTGAGGTTGGTCCAGGGGACCACGCTGGACCAGTAAAGGCCAGCACCAGCCTAGAACCCCCTCTTGTCCCCTGTTGTACCACTGTGTCCTCTAAATAATCCTCCCCAGCAGTCATCTGTGCTCGTTTGCACTTTATTTAATGTTTATGTTTCCCACTCCATTTTAAGTGAGATTTTAGAAAATCTCATCCATATTTTATGTCTAAGTGTTTCCTTCTATACACAGTAGTTTAGCTTTGTCACAGTGTTGGATCACTATTTATTTATTTATTTATTTTGCACCACCATTTTTGTGCACTATACCCCTAAACTTTTGATCATCCCAATAGACACATTTAGTGAGTAGCATTTGAGCGAAACCTATTGGATGTCAATAGCCACTAGCTGGCCTTGTATGGACAGTAAAAGGTCAGTTAAATAAGAAGAGAAATCCTCCCGTACTGCTCTCCTTCTAGTGTTACTTGTTAATAGTGTAAACCCCATAGCTATCATTATTCACAGAAAGACATGTCTTAGACTCTCACACCCCTCTGTCAATCATTTTCAAACCCTTCCAGAATATTATTTAGTATTGCACCAATAGATAACCTGAATTTTTTGTGTTGCCCCCTCTCCACTCAGCTTGGCGGAGACCTTGGAGGAAGTCCTGCTGTAAGTAGTTTTGTCTGAATTTCTGTTGGGCTCTGATTGCTTAATAAAGGGTGTCACTGAACGTGTTAGGGTAACGTATTCCTTTGTGACCCACAGATGGGCGCTGCTTTTGGTGCTCCGCCAGCTGTAATGCCAGCCTCTTTCAATGCCCCTGTTAGTGGTGGACTGGATGACCTGTTCGATCTCGGAGGTGGCGTTGGTATGACTATGGGAGCATACAGCCCCCCTAAAACTGTGAGTCTTGATAAGCTGGGATGAGACCTACTATAGAATGATGAAAAGCTGTGGCGGGATCCTTAATGATATAACTGATCTTGTCTCTGTTCAGATTTGGCTTCCAGCCATGAAGGCCAAAGGTCTGGAGATATCAGGCACTTTTGCCCGCCGTGCTGGGGTCATCCAAATGGAGATGACTCTCAGTAATAAAGCTATGAGTGTCATGACTGATTTTGCCATCCAGTTTAACAGAAACAGGTAACCATCTAACTTGGTAAGCAATGTGCTGAGATTTGTATATATTTTCACAGTTTGTGACACTGTTCCCACCTTCTGTGTTCCTCTGTAGCTTTGGTCTGGCTCCAGCTGGTCCACTCCAGGTTCTAACCCCTCTTAACCCAAACCAGAGTATTGAAGTGGCTCTTCCCCTCAGTACTGTGGGACCTGTCATGAAGATGGAGCCTCTCAGCAACCTGCAGGTAACACCTTCACTGTATTCATTTCCCCTGAATTGAATGTGTCTGTGGTAGTTTTTGTTTCTGTTGAACTGCTGCAGCAGCAGCAGTAGTAGTAGTTCTTTCCCTCCTCCTTCCATTTTCCACAAATCCTGACTTGGGACTGAATTTCTGAGCATTGAACTCGTGACAGCGCTTGTTAACAAAATGATTGTCAAATATCAAATACAGACTAAAAGCAAAGAATGTTATGGATGCCAACTGTTTTAATTTTTTATCACTGGCCTTATCAGGACACTGATGCCTCTAGTTTACTGTGCTGACGTGGCTTTCAACTGTGCCCAGGGCATCAAACATGGTGACAGCACTCAGAGTAAACAGACATGGCTGCTAACACAGCCAGTAAGAAGAGACTTTACTTTAGTTAAACGTGCGATGTGTAAGATATGGCCAAAATTTTAGTTTAAAATATTCCAAAAATGATCTAACATTATCAACAGAATGTGAAGAAGTAACAATTCTGACGTTGTCAAAGACATCTTGTGTATTTTGCTGCAAGAGATATGTACGGAAGTTAGCTTGCCAACAAAGCTAGCCCCGGCCTGTCCTGTGTCATAATACCACTTTGTAACTCGAAGTGCTTTTTTTAGTTTGATAAATTAAATTAAAGAAGATAAGATAAATTAAACAAAATTAACCCAGAAAATGTCAAAAAAGGAAATATTCTTACACATATATGAATCCAAGTGTCTCTCTTTCACCAAATTAATTGCCATGTTAACCCATGGTTAAACACTCTTCATTCAAAATCGACAGTAACATCATGGTTAGTCTTTCCGCTGTTTTAAAGCCCCCCTCTAGTGTATTTTGACATTTCTATGATATTTCATATTTTCCTTACAATATTGATTACCCACAGAGTTCGCCAAATATTTTTTGAAAAATAGCTTAATTTTGTGCTCAAAGTTGCAAAAGTTGCTTAGTTGTTAAAACGGGATGGTGACGTATGACTATAGTAATTCCATAAGTCATACGTCATTCTCCAAGCTTGCGCAGGCGCACTGTCATGCCTCGTAAAAAAACTGTCACGCCTCATTAAGTCAGAGCATCAAACTGATGAACATCGTTGTGAGCTAGCAAACCAATTTATCATGTCATTTACTTAGAACTTACAGTAGATATGTTCATTATGGCATCTGTGCGTGCAGTGTTGGAGGACAGATGACAGGTCGCACTTTCACCTGCCACCGTCTTATACACAGTCTGCAACATGCATTTTACTGACGGCCGTTTTACCAATGCATCGTCGGAGGCGCCCCCCACTACACCCCCGTGGTAAAGTAAGCGCACCATAAAACGTAGTGGGAGTTATCGTGTGCAGTGCGTGACAGGACCATCGACTGTGTGATTGATAACACCTGATACTCGCACATTAGTTTCTATCATGGGTAAGTAATAGCTACTCCTGCCAGACAGTAAAGTGTACTAAACTTTACAGAGTAGCGATGTTAACACAGCATATCGTTAGCGAACACAGTTTTTGGTTGTCAACAATTAACCACCTCCCCATTCTCTGTTTGAGAAAGAACGTTCACCAAAAACGGCAGTTAAAACTGGCTGGAGGGGCTTTAAACAATCACCAGCTCTGGTTTGGTCGAAGTAATCCCTCAATTCACTGAGTTATATGTGAAAATAATCTGGTTGTACATGCTGTTGCTGCCTCTCTCATGTCTCTCTTGCTTGACACCTCTCCCCCCGCTTTAAATCACCTCAGGCTGTGTTTCTGTGTTTGGTCCCAGTCAGGCCGTGTTCACTGGGAAGCTACTCTGCCTGCTTGCTGCCTGCCTGCTCCGGTTCTGGTGCTCATTGTGGACTCAGTCAGCTAATAGGTCTGCTAAGTTAGCTGCGTAGCTAACTGAGCTAGGTGACGGCAGTTAGCGGCAGTTATGACCTGATTCGTGATATGCTGCCAGCTGTTTTTTGGAGCATATATTTGACAGTTGGAGAGTAGTCTAAATTTTTACACAGTGTACATTTTGAATCTGTATTGAATTAAAGTTTGCCGAATTTCAACTTTGTAGTCATTAATCTTTTTTTGTCCCAAGTTTACAGAACTAAACATCAAAATTCTTCATGGTTGATGTGTTCATGGACTTGACTGTAAGTTTAGTTCTGAAAATATAGCCATGTGTCTTAACCGATTAGTAAAGCGTCCTCACTGTTATTCAGCTATACTATTGAATTCCCGTGCTGTGAATGAAACCGAATTAAAACATAAAACAGCTCTCTGAAGGGAGTGACTAGTGATAAGTTGTAAATAAAAGGAGCGGCAGTGGCTGGCTTGGTTTTGATCAAGGTGGTTCTTTTAACTGAGCAGAATGGTGGACGGGTGCTCTTTGCAGCTGGAGAGAGAAGATAAGAGTGTCGAGGGGGATGATAAAGGTGTGGGCAGTCATTAGTGGTCACACAGCACATGGCTCTTTTGTTTCTCCAGGCATCTGTAGCTCTGCTAACCTTTCTACTCTGCTGCCTCTGGGCGCTGCTTTGATGGGTATTATAGTCTGTTTTGACAGTTTCTCAGATATTTTATTTTAAGAGCCTTTTGAGTTGTTTTTGTCTTGATGGAAGATAATGTCCCGGAAAATTATTTTGGGTGCTCTTTATTCTACTGATGTGTAGTACCAGTAGACGCTTGTACACCGCCACAGTCAATAGAACCCTTTCATCACATATCGGCACACTTCAGGGAGATGCATCAGCAACTTTGGGTGCAAGTTTCATGCCGTTCTGCAATGACAGCAGTTCAATTTAAAGACGTCAAAGTGATTTTGTCAGGTTTGCATGTAGAGGAATGGACATATACAGTATGATTATTCGGTAGTAAAGGAATTCCAAAAAGCAGCCTAGCCTGATGTTACTGTGATGGTCTTGAGTTAAGGCTGGCGCAGCTAAGGATTGTTTTCATTATAGATTCATTTGTCAGTTATTTTCTCGATTGTATATGGTCAAAAGAAGTTAAAAATATCCATGACAATTTTCAGACTAATTCAGAGAGCTTGTTTTGTTAGAAAACAGGCATATAATGCTGAAACCAAAGAATTTTTTAAGTTACAGTTTAGTTAAAAATGACACAAACAATTATCAGTGTTGTTGCCGATTCATTTTCTGTCCATCGGCTTATGTTTTCAGCTTTGGTTCAAAGGGCTTAAATTTCTCCAGTACTGGGCCAAAATTGCGGCAGCATCTTAGATCGACTCCAGGATTGCATTTTATGGAGAGGCTGGGGGCAAATGAAAATGAAATACACTGGAGATCTTTTGATATATATACGTGCACTAATTGATAATACAATCGATATATTTTCACTAACAAGTACAGGACTACAATATTACATTTAATGCGAGATGTCAGTTTTACAGTTCCCCTGGTCTTCCAATCCCAAACATATCAGGAAATAAAATGTAGTTTACTTTTTTTGTTTGCTTTGCACAATTTGTTATTGTTTGTTATTTGTATCAGTCGTGTTAATACACATGTTCATTCAATTAGTAAATGTTTCCATTCTTTCTCCTAACCCCTGAACTCACTTCTGGCACAGAAATGTTTTTTGCTATAAGCCTTGGCTTCAAAGGTCATTGTGGATGTGAACCATTTAAGACACATGCTGTCACTCAGAATGTGAACGGTACTTCAGAAAGGGTATGAAAGTATTGGGGAGCACAAAAATGTCTTTGTGTGTAAAAGAGAGGCCTTTTGGAACCACTAGTCTAGTAGATTAAGTCAGTCCAGCACACAAGACCTGAAGTGATCGTGCAGTAGCGTTGTGGTGTCTGACCTCCTCTTATACTTTGTAAACTATAAGAGCTCTATTATAAACATACAGAATGAAGCTCTGTGTTGTTCGTGTATGACTCGCCGCTTTACTGGCAGTCCTGCATTGCACCCAGGAATAAGATGCCCTAATGAATTATTCACAAGTCCTTCATCTGCTATTCTCTGACCGAACTCACTGTCCTTCTCTCAGCACTTCTTTGTTGAGCAGCCTGATCAATATCACAGGCTACCGCTTGATACTTCGGGTGCTTCCTTTATACCACAGTTGTTCTCGGGTTTCAGTGTCTTGTACATTTGCCACCAGGGCCCATAGACTGTCAACGGGCCCTGCCTGACGGAGCTTAGGAGAGAGCTTAGGCTAACAAATTGATTCTTTGTTTTTGAAAATAAAGACCTGCTCTTATGTGCTATTTTTGTTTTCTCTCACTTCACTGTCTTGTCTTTTATCTTTCTCATCTTTTATTTTTGGTATTTTATTTTCAACCACTGTCTGCTATTCTTATCTCCTTTTTATATTTTCATTAGTATTTCTATCCTTTTGTAAAGCACTTTCTAAAGGCAGTTTATAGAAAAAGTTAGTTTTGATAAATATAGCTGTTGGTAAGATTGTTGCTAATATTTGTTGGCAAAAAGAATAAGCCTCATGCTTGCTGTCAGATACACTATGATGGGAGACTAGTAAAGAACATGGATGGACTATGTGAGAAAGTGAGATGCCCAAAGGACTTCAGCCTCTTGTTCAGTAAACAGCACACAAACCAGCAATGCCTTTCCTTGAAGGGCACTTAGTAATAGAAAAGTAATTACCCATATACTGCTTCTTGTTTCTCCTCCTGTCGTCCTCCTCTGCCCCTTCCCCGGATGTAATCACTCTCGCAGGTGGCTGTTAAGAACAACATTGACGTATTCTACTTCAGCTGCCAGTACCCCATCAGCATGCTGTTTGTAGAGGACGGGAAGATGGGTGAGTGTTTTTCAGCTTAAATCTCTTCACTCAAAAGCTTCAGAACCCTGCTGACGTCAACGACATACCCAGACGTCAGTCTTTCAGTGAGCGCACATTGTGAGCATGTAAAGAAGTGCGTGATGTAGATGTGTGTGAGTCTGTCCGCCTGACTGGACTCGTTCGCCTCTCTGGGCTACACAGTTGCTCCGAGATTGTACCTTTTTTGTGTGTGTTGCTGTTTGGTATGTTTTTCTGTGAAAACGTGTTGGCATTTCTCCTCGAGGAGCCTCCTAACGGGGCTAGCAGCAGGACTGCCGCAAGAGGCTGCAAGCTAATGCTCCGAAGCCGCAGCAGGAAACCTTATATCTAGTGTAGAATCAGTCCACTCACACGCTGCTTTAACTTTTTTTATTCACTGCAGTGTGTACGTTTACTTTTGACCAAAAATCCTGTTGTTATTCTCAAACTGTGTACATTTCAGTCTGTGCTCTGTCTTTGGACTCATCCAGTGATCGTGTCTCTTCATCCACAGAGCGACAGGTCTTCCTCGCCACATGGAAAGACATTCCTAATGACAACGAGTCCCAGTTTCAAATCAAAGACTGCCATCTCAACTCAGGTGAGAAGGATGAAAAGAGAACGGAGTGCATTACCTGAAAAACACTACACTGTGCAGCCAGATACTGCAGCTTCTTTATATTTGAAAATAGCCCGACAGAGCAGTGGCAATCACAAATTCGCTACATCCCCGCTAATGAAGCAAATTGCATTTGATGAGAACTCATCAGCTGCAGTCCCTATTTACGTGTGATAATTTAGTTTTACCTAAGCATGAGAGCAGCTGAACTGGGGAAGAATTTAAAATGACAGCTTAATGGAGATTTCCCCCCACAGATTAAATTTCTTCTCCATGAACAAAGAGAGAGAGTTACGCATCCTACTGGGGCGCAGCAGGAAGACCGAAGCAGAGTAGAAAAGATTATTCCAAATTAGTGACTGTATCTTTGCTGCACAGACAGCCTGGAGTGAAATTTTAGGTGATGATACGGGAAAAAGAAATCCCGTAATGTCTGTTACATTTAATTGACTGAAACTGAAAACTAAAATTGAACAGTAGCTTCTTCAGATAGTAAGGACGGTATAAGTTGAGTTAAAATGTTGACTGTGTTGTGTTAATTTCTGATTTATGTTCCCTCAACAGATGCAGTTTCCAACAAACTGCAGAGTAGCAATGTCTTCACCATAGCCAAACGCACAGTGGAGGGTCAGGACATGCTGTATCAGTCGATGAAACTCACTAATGGCATCTGGGTGCTGGCTGAGCTCAGGGTGCAGACAGGAAACCCAAACTACACAGTGAGTACTATACTAGTTGTAATAGCTGAAATCAAGAGTTTGAGTCATATCACTATATAGCCAAGAAATGGCGGTTAAGAGACAGTTCGGACTTGATTTGGGGGGAAAATCTAATTGCGATTTTTCTGCCAGATGTTGCAATTACGGTTCAATTTTAGATTTTTTTTATTGAAGTTTTGCTAAAGTTCAGTATTCGCTACCAGTTTATTTTTGACGGAAGCCGTCAAGCAGCACAGAGCAGTTGAACCGGGCAGGAAGTCAGACACAGAACTGCATAGGTAATCCGGTCGATTTTCAAAATAAAAACTCCTAATCGTACATCAACAATAAACACAGTTAAAACAGACCAAAAAAAGACACAATTTAACTACATAGCCTACTTAACCTTGGAAGAAGCACAAAAATCAAGGACAACTGAACAAATAAGCAAAATCTGAATAACTCCGCAAAATCAGACGGGCAAAACGCTCCAAATGTGGGTATGTAACGTTAGCCTGCAGAGAAAGGAACGGCACACAGAGAGCTGTTATCTGTAGTTGAAGCACACAAAATGACAAATTAACAACGTGTACGCTAAACGCTCCGCTGCTGAAACACTTCAGTGTGAGTTGACAGTGGACAAAACCGCAGCACAGCCGCTGCCTGTGTATGTTCAGCTGACCCCATTATCCCACACGTTTTCCTCTAGTTTTGTTTGTTGTAAAATGTACACACCCTGAAACTCTAGGTCTGTGAACCTAACCTGCTCGAGAGGAGGTTTACTTCAACTAACGCTGAGTTTCTCTCTGACTCCTCCCCTCCTGCGGAGCCTGAGAGTGTGTGACATTTCCTCATTCAGACTGTCGATATCAAAGCACATATATGAACGCAATTGCGTTTTTAGAAACATTGAAATCACGGTTAAATAAGTTATTAGTTTTTTTTACCCAAACATGATCTTGAACATGACAGCTTTTATGATCAATCTGTCATCGATGTATGGACAGAGTTATCTTTGAACATCGAAAATTTATCCTCGGCATAGAATAAAATCTTTAAGCTACTATCCTTTATAACTCAGTGACTTTGTGGACATTAAGGCAGCTGTCAGGTTGGCAACAGTTGCACAAAAACACTTACCGTGCGCTACAGTGCTGCAGTATACTGTTTAAACTAATGTGTATAAAACTGATCAATGAACAGTAACCTTTCATAATGTGGTCGCACAGATTGAAAATTCCTATTGTAGTTATCAACTGGATATGGTGTGAATATTTCCGAGTGAGGATGACTGCGGTGCAGCTGAAACAAATAAATGTAGTTTAAAAGTGAGTTTTTCATTATCTGCTGATAGTCTGAATGTGTTTTGACAGCATTTCATAAAATACGAAATGAGCAAGATTTTATTTATGTAACATAGACGTCTAAAACTTCAGTCAGTTTGAACCCAGACACATTTTCCGCTGCAAAAAAAAATCATTAATAGCCAATATTAGCCAAAGCCCTACTGAGTCGGACTATCACTTTACAATCATAGGTCCATGAGTAGCCTAAACTGTCTAATCTGTTCGATTTAATATTTTCATTGCCACCGGCATTTAGTCCCGTCAGGTTACAGCTGAATAAACAGGACTGTAGCTATTTAAAAAGAATAACAGGCTGTAGGAGAATTCCAGCACTTTATCTTTCATTAAGGAAATTCCATTCTGGTAAATGATGAATGAGCAACGCTGTATAAAATGTAATATTGTTAACGTATCGATCCTTCCTCCACTCCTGCGTTCTAGAGCCTATCATGGTCCGCGTTGACACGCATTCATATTTCTAGCTCCACCCGATTAAAATGGAGGCTCTGCCTTAATTTACCCGTTGCCATGGTGAATCGTAGTATCGGAGCTCCACTGATGATGGCTTTTTTTTCATCCCTACGTACTTGCTTCCAGCAGGTTCAACATACTCAGAGTTGACTGAACTAATTTTAAACACCTGTTCTGTAACCAGAAACTCTGAGTTTGACAGCTCAGAGTTCGTAAACCCAGAGTTCAGGTTTACACTCAGTTTGTTGAACCTGCTTTCTGAAACAGGGCCCAGGTCTGTCACACAAGGATGACAACGTAATGAATCTGTAACTGCACGACTGTTTTAAAACGGGTCAGATGCGCTGTATAATTCACCTACATCTTCACGATAAGGTAATCGTTCTTTCAAATCACAATTTTTATTAGAAAACGATTAATCAGCCCTAGTAAGGACCTTTTATTATTTTATCAGAGAACACCATTTCAAAGACCTCTTGTAACGTATGGTGTCCAACTTCTTTAATAAAGTCAGGATTATGGGGAATTAAGTTTGACGCACTGATAAGAAGAGGTTTAACAAGGCAACATATGTTCTATGTGTGTGTATGTGGTTTCAATTTGTTAACATTATTATACCTGCAACATATTTAGGAACCGCTTCTTCTGTTGAAGATGTGAAACTTGACTTGGTCAATTATACACGGTAACAACAAATTACCAAACAGTAAACATTTTATTCTCTGAGTGGGGAAAAAAAGTGTAGGCTTAAGCCTAATCTTATTGTGCCTACACTTGATACTTAACTTTTTTTTTTTACCCTTGCTCTACCCAAAGCAGCATTGAAACAAAATAAATAAATAAATATGATAAAGAAACACACAAGCATTAAACAGAAACAGATAAACAAAAGAAACACTAATCATAATTCAGTCATTTCTCTTTGTTGGTATACATATACACATTTTCTTTAACTACATTCATAACACATCTATTTCTCTAATTTGTCGTTACTGTCTGTTTTTTAAACATGTAATGTCCCCATAATGGTTACCTGCTCTCCTTCATTGAAAACAAACTTGGATACTCAGCAAAATACAGAACACTTCCTGTAAACTTTAAAAGTCTACAAGGTGTTTCTAAATTTCATGTAATGAATAAATAAAAAAAAAAAGGAGGAGCAAGCAGATCTTTACATCATTAGTATTACAGGAGAGCAGATACTATTACAAGACATGGGGCTGGAAATAAAGGCAGAATTCTGTGTGTGTGTGTGTGTTTTGTATTTCGATTATGTCAAGAACCATTCATCCAAACGACTTCGTGGTGGGTGTGTTGCTGTGGACCCAAGGTGCAGAGTCGTGTTTGGTGCAATTTGGACACGCGACACGTTAAGAATGAATAAATATACTAGAGAACAGCGCAGAGCAGACTGGTGCGGGCTGCGCTTTAGTTCTGTCACCACGCAGGTTTAATATATGTTAGAAACGAATGTGTTGAAATGGAGTTGTAAGGAAGCACTGACTATCTAGTAATATCTCCACCATTGTCGTGTTGTTTCAGTGTCATTCATGCTGTGTTATTAATAATGTAGGTGAAACCAATGTCAGACGCACATTTTGAACAATCACTGCATTGTACAATCTAAAAAGCGCAGGGAGGCGTCACATCAGCCCCTGTGAACGGGCACTGCACCAGTCTCACTAATGTACGGTCCCATATACAATTTAGGAAAGACCCAAAGTAGAGCCTGATGTGTTGAATTAAGTCAGTACGACGGAGTTAACAAAATACTGTCATCACTGCACATCATGGATAAAGACAAATGATGTAGCCGAGGCTGATCTGAACATGCAGAAACATGGCGGAGATTGATGTGCAGAAATGAATGGTGAGTGCTGAAGGGGGGAGGCTGGTTGATTGTGCAGTGATTGTGTGTCGCTGGTAATGGTGAGTCATTTGTGTGTGTGTGTGTGCGCACGTTTGTGTTCTCTTTTGTTTTTGTAGCCTGTCTTTGTCAGCGCACCACGGTCTCCGCTCTTGATGGATTGTGTTTGGCTTAGAAATTCTGCATGACTAGTCCAGAATGATAACCTTGGTGTGACACCCCCGCCCCCTTAGTCTGCTTTCAGGTCATGTTTTTATTTATAAGGTGGCATTAACTGTCATTTTGTCTCCTGTCACCCAGCTCAGGCGCATCAAATCTTCTGAATTTTAAATTGGTTCCCGCTTCCTCAGTTTAGTGCGCCAACATGTATATGAAAAATATGACTTACGGAGTACTAACTTGAGATTCAGTATGAGACGGAAATGAATGCTGATTTTAACTTAATTACTTGTAGAGTATTTATTTTGTGTCATTTGTTCCTGCTGGAGGTGATGTGCATTTTTCGTTTTCTTGATTAGTTGCATTTTTATTTCCCCTGTGCGCCCATTTGTGGCACAACCTCATTAATTCAGGATGTTTTTCTCGTCCACCTTAAGCAGTTTCTGTTCTGTACTCCTCCTGTCATTTTAATTTCATGTTCATTTTTAAGTTCAAACTGTTCCTCAGTGGGGCTGGAAAGGCTCCCCTACTTTTTGCAGATGGATCATAAATTGTTTAGTGGAGAGAAGACTAGACTTTCAAGTTAACTGTGCTGAATGTACAGTGTGTACTCTGATGCTCGTCTCTCCGAGCTGCTGGCTCCTGCGTGGTCCCTGCACTCTCTTGGCACGGCACATTAAAGCCAAGCTGCTAAAGCCTTTTGTCAGCAGCTATTTTTAGACCTGAAGAAGTAAAGCCCTGCCTCCGCGTATTTTCGGGATATTTATTGTGCTTCTGAAGACGAGACATAAAAACGGTTATTATTCATTGCCATGAGCGGAGACGTATAGTGGCGTGTTAGCTTTTTGCTGCTGCTTACACATGCATTTTTAAGACTTTTCTCGTTTCTCAAAACTTGATTGGCTTCAGCTCTCCCATGATGCCTCACTACTTATAACTCTGTCCCAGTTACACACTCCATACTGATTCTAGCTGGGTTAGCAATCGTGTTAATGGAGACCATTACCACTCAATGCAATGCACAACGAAAATAGCTTACAGTTGGAAAATTAATTTATGGTGGACGGCTCATGAAAGATATTGAGAAAACAAACTATTACATCTGACTCTTTCAGCTGCTAAATGCTTCACTGTGTTCACCAGCTAGTCGCTAACCGTGTCTGTCTGCCGTTTGGTGCTGAGCAGGGAGTGTTCAGGGAGTTTTCTCGCTGAAAACAGCTGCTTGCTGCGGCCAAAAACAGTGGGGTCTCCTTCGTACTGTATCGGGTTCCACTCCTCTTTCGTTTAACTATTTTACTTGTAATGGGACTGTGTACAATATAAAACATATAAATGTTACCATTTGATGCATTAGTTTGCATTTTCATCTGCAGTGCCCCGGCAGGTCTATGAGAGTGATGTAAAAGCTTAAAAAGTCAACGGAGCAGACAGATACAGGGGGAGAAAGAGAGAAAGAGAGAGACCGGTGTAGGTGTGTGTCTGCAGGGAAAAGTAAGGTGAGCAGATTGAAGCAGTTTGGGAGTAAACACTAAAATAAGGTAAGTAGAATAAAAACAGTGAATTGGAATCGGCAGGTCAGACCATTATAAAATCAGAATCGGACAGGAAAATTGCAATCGGTGCATCTTTGTTCTGTAACCGCTTTAAGACATTCAGCATCTCTCTCCCTTAACTGCTCTCAAGTGACAAAGAGCCAAACACATGGTGACCTCATGCAAATGTTGATTAAATTCTGGCATTTAGCAGACAGTCCTATATGCGATCCTGAGCTCAGTCATGTTAATGTACTTAAAAAAAAAAGAAAAAAAAAGATGTTGTTACTGCCCCCTTTTAAATAATGACACGTTGATCTTGACTGTTAACACACTTAAAAGAAACTTATTTCTAGAGTTAAAGACAAAGAGTCCTAATCATCTAAAATATTCATTTCTCACAAGCTCTTTTAATTTCACTGACTTCCGTCAGAGCTCATGTATACTTTTAGTAGAGATTTGGGACACTACTTAACTTTTTAACGTGAAGCATGGTGTTCTCCGCCATTTCTTGTCCCCATGGCAACTGTGCAGCCAGTGATGTTGGATGATTTTCTCTCCCCACCTCTTGAGCTGGTAATTCGAGGGGTTTTTGGTTAAAGTGAGTTTCAACACGGAAATAGATGTGCTGCCCTACACACAAACATATCTGCCGTTCCTCTACACAAGCATAGAGCGAGTGTTTTCTCACAAGTCTGTTTTGGGGTCAAAAGTAGGAACATCTATATACCATAATACTATGTAAAGAGAGATTTTGCAACATCATCATACTGTTGTATCCATCCCTTTAATATCTCAGAATTAGACCTTTGTGGGTAGTGTTACAAATCAATGAGAAGGACTGCTGTGTGCTATTATTGGGTTTTTATAGATTTTTTTTTTTGCCCAGTATGATGAAGTGCCTTTATTTCTCAGCTGTTAAATTAACTGAATTAACCAGAAACAGACACGGCCATCAGCTTATTTCATCCATTAATTGATTTTCCAGAAAATGCTGTATGACAATGTAAAGTGACTTACACCATGGCAGAGGATTTTATACATATTGCCCACCTTAAGTGTACATATACAATTGACATGTTAAAAGGATCAATTTAATGATACAGGACAAGATCTAAACAATTCATTGTCATGCATTCTGATTTATTGAACAACTTTTGCCCAGTACTATATATCAAATGTTAGCATCACAATACACATCATTTCATCAAATAATGCATTGACCGGTCACCTTTTTTGTCCGATTGCGGTGTTTCATCAGAGAACCAGAGCACTTCCAGTTCCCAATTTATGCAGGTTTTTACAGACTCCTGCAGTGTTTTCAGGCTGTCAGGAGATTTTGGTTGAAAAGAAAAACCTGCATCACACATGATTGCGCCATTGTTTTTGTAACTAAGCATTAGACACACAGAGTTACGTAACCATCTTGATTCTTGAAGTTCATTATCTTGATGATGATGAAACAAAGCTGGATTAAAAATAAGAATTCTCAATCCACGTACCCTGCTTCATCATTACTGTAGCTCCCTGTTGCTTTTTTTGTCCATTTCATTGCCCTTGTACTTGTATTACATTCCCCCATAGGTGAATGTGTCACTGCTGATATAATACTAATATTTTAGCAGCAAGCCAGCAAGCCTTGACTGAACACACGTGTGCCGCAGTTTCTAGCTCTCTTAATAGCAGGCCCTACACAGTGGCTAGAGGATCTGCATTTCCTCACCCCCCCCACCCCCTCCCGCTGACAGGAGAGCAGCTGTCTAAATGTGGCCAGCAGTAGCATGCAATGGTAAAGAGCCCTGAGTGCACAGAGGTAACTCTTAAGGTGCTGTACATTGTTATTCCTTTTTTTCCACTGCAGCTCTGTGGCACCCATCACAACTCACTCCATCCCCTTTGTGTGGTCTAAACATTGAGTCGAGGAGCGGCCTGGTGTGAATTTCACACCAGTCACTCACCAAATCTCGATCACTGTGATTATACTAATGGTGCTAGTCTCAAAGAGTAAACATTAAAGTGTTGTCAGAATATGGGATATTTTAACTTAGACACTGTATGTTGAAAAATATTGATATTATATCCCATTTTCCCACAGACATGTGAGGGCTTAAATACTGAAAGCAGTACTTTGTAATTGTCATGAGGTTGTACTGAGGAGGACCTCATCACTCTCTCCCTGCCAGCTCTCTGCTGTCACTGTCAGCAAAAATAAATATTTATTTAAATCAAAGAAATAAAAGATAAGTAACTCAGTAACGAAATGCAGATATTTAAAACTCAGCAGGACGTTCCCTGGACATTGTATTGTTGTTTTTAGGTTCTCGTCTTTCTGCGTTATTTGTATTTAATGCTCAGAACCAGTCGCAGAGCGCCCGTTCTTGCTATCTTCAGCAAAGCTTTCGCTGTGACCCCCCCGAACTATTTTCCACTGGAACAAATGTGATTCTAAGAAATGACAGTGATGAAAGCTGAAAGAACAACAGCGAGCGCGAGGCAGAGCTGCTCCTTGTGGACAGAGATGGATGGGGGGGGGACTTTTCCCACATCAGACACGTGGGTTATTAAGGCTTCCATTTCATAAGAGGAAACAGCTGGTTTTGATTGTGCAGCAATTAATTTGTGAAACATTTTGAAATATTCTTTTTGCTTTTAAGTGTTTACTGCAACACCATGACAATTTCTGTCCTGATAGAATTATTCCAAAGCTCCAGCTGCCTTGTGTTTCCTGTCTCCTTGTGTGTGTTTCTGGGTCTGACGAAATAACATCTGCAGTATGATTGCTGATGGCAGTGGGGGGGTGGGGGGTATCAAATCCTAAAGCTGCTCCCAGCTGAGCCTAACATCAAAGAGTGGAGAGGCTGCCTCTTATTTTCTCTAGCGTGTCTACGTATCTATATTTCTCTCTGTATGTCTATCTGCGAAATGACGCGAGTTTCAATCCAAAACTCCTTTTTTCCCCTCATCTGAATGAATTAGTCTCCTGGAAATATCATTCTCTAATTAACTTGATTCTGCTTGACATTTCTCTCAATTTTGGAATATGGCTTGTCATTGAATAAGCTACTGTGTCTCCACATGATTAGGTATATCATCATATATTAGCTTCTTTGGTGTATTTTGTTGTTAAAGGTTTATGTGACTTGTTTCCTGTGGTAACTTCCATACTGTACGTCCCACAGCGGGCGTTCCTGAAACACGTCTCTTTCAAAACATTGTAACATACCAGCTTCTAAGTCAAATCATATTCATTCCCTGCCCGACTCTTCTCTCTATCAGGTCTCTCTGAAGTGCAGAGCTCCAGAGGTTTCCCAGTGTGTGTTCCAGAGCTACGAGGCAATACTGAAGAACTGAAAACACCCCAACATGGACCCGGCCGCTGCCCTCACAGAATCCTGGCACCTTCTCCCTCACCTGACCGATGAACCATGTTACAAGCTCACGCAGTGCGAGAGCCACTTCGTGCTGTGTGGGGCCTGGAGGCTGCACTCTGTATGTCATCCAGCAGTTTAATTAGGATGGTTAATAATGACTTCTGTCCCATTTTGACCCATGATAGTTTTTTATTATTATTCTTAAGACTGCAGAAAAGTCTGGTTCACTGTCTTGGCTATCTTGTCCCCTCTTGTATGTTCAACACACATTTCAGTTTCTTCCCTACCTGAGCCATCATGTCATGACCTTCATTCTTTTGGAGGCAGACAGCTGTATGACTTGCATTCCTGTGACTGTTTTCTCTGCTAGAGGCTCTTTAATCATTATCTGGCCCCACTTCTCTGCAAATTAGTGTCTATTTTTAGCGTCTCCAATCAGCAGGTGAATCATCACTGTCGGCGCATTTATTTGGGGTACTTTCAAATGCGGCAGAAAAAGGCTTTAACTCTCCTTACCCCTTGTCCGCTTGTGGGAAGTGGAAGGTGGCTGTCTGCGCCTTTTTAGAAGAGACTCATAAAAAACTACATTATTGTTGTCTTTGTCATTTTGTAGAGTTTTCTTGAGTGTCTGTGGTTAGCAGTGGGATCAGATCCTCTGCTGTCTCTGAAAGCAGAATGTCTGATGTGTGCGCGTGGAAACTGTTTGTGTGTGTGTTTCTTTTGTTTTGACAGAATTTCTGGAGTAGCAGCGGTTGTCCACTGCCTGCTCTCTTATGAAGTCATTCCAAGGTTTAATTTGTGTTGTAGTCTTGTTTGGTGTACATGTGGCACACTGAGAGAGAGCCTCAGGTGTTGAGGATTTTGTATTTGCTGCTTCCACCTGCGTCAGTGACGGCCGCCTGGGCTCTCTCTCTTTCTCTCTCTGTGCCACTTTGCTCTCTCTGTATCCTCATTGCAGCTTTCAGAGTACCGTGGCCACCTGAGATGAAGGCTCAGGTGAGATTACTCTTGTGTTGTCATGGTTTGTAACACTTCTAAGTAATAAGTGTACATGTAGGTACCACACGGTCTTAGCTTACAGAAGGCTAGAACAACATCCAGTGTCCCTGTTTTACCTGCAGACTCGACTAGTTTAATTGTTCACCCTCCCCGAGTTAGTACACTGAAGCCCTTTTTATCGGCTCTACAGGATGTTTGCATCTCTTTTAACACCTTGTAAAGAGAGGTGGCTGTGTATTCTGAGTGTGTCTTTGTATGTGGTGACGGCTGATTCTTGTGAAATGCTGTAAAACAAACAAAACAAATCAGATGTTTAATCAGATGATTTAGATTAACATGATTTTTGTTTGTCGTGTGTGCATCGTTTGAAAAAGAACTATTAAAAGTCTTGATAAATTCACATGTTCGGTCTTTTCTTCAGACAGAATGGGGGGGGGGGAAGTAAAATATGCAGTGAACAGTCAGTTTGTTTCTGCCAGTGCCAAAGTCCCAGTGTCAGAGGATGCAAAACGTTATTTTGGTTGTATTTGCCTGGCAAAGTTCACATCCCCAAAGTCTCTGAAAGCCAGCGTTCACTGCTTTCACGCTCCGTACTTTCTAATCGTTGATGACCTTTGAGGCGCCTCTTCTCATGGGCCTCTCAGCACTGCTCCAGTTAACAGAATTGGGCAGCCCATCACAGATTTGCATGCAAAGTCTCTGTTGTTCAACCTTGAGCAATGAGTGAAGGTTTATCCACAGCCGAGTGCATCGTCAAGGCGGAGCAGCTCCTCTGAAGCTTTGACAGGGTCTTTTAAAAGGCGAGCTGCTTAGGAAACCTCAACTGACTGCATCTCCTAATTGGGAAGACAAGCTCCCCTCAGCTCAGATCTGTTCCTCTGTGAATGTTAAAGGTCGGCTGGATTCAAGGATGCAGACTTACTGGCCAGAGAGGAGTCAGAAGGCCAAAGCTGTGACGAGTCTCTTCTATTAATGAATGATCTGTAATATCGATCCTATGTGATGAATGCATTCCAATAGGGGGCACCACTGAACTGCAATTTGGTAAAGGCTCAGTTCGTATAAATGAACCATTTTTGACTTCTAAACCACTGACAACAGTTAATACCACGAAAGTGATTTTTGTGTTTCTACACTGTAAAATAGATTTACAATAGTGTAACCAGGGCTCAAGCCAGGATTTAGGAAATTCAGAGGCCGAAAAGACAACAAATTGTATTTCATGTTATTCAATCATATGTGCAGTTTATTTCCCAACAGGGCTAAATACTGTTTTATTTATTTGTTTATCAGCCTAAAATGAGCCAATTTACAGTACCACTTACAGCCCCCTGCCTAATATTAGTATATAAGCAGTATTCAAACTAATAAATGGGTTATAACCAGTGGTGAAAGAAGTGTTCAGATCTTTTATTTATGTTAAAGTAGCAGTACCTCAGGGTAAAATTACTCCTCTACAAGTAAAAGTCTTGCATTCAGAATCATACTTAAATAGAAGTACAGAAGTGTTAGCAGGAAATTCTGTTTGAATTATGAAAAGTACTCACTGACATTTTCTTGCTTTGACACATTTAAGATGTCCATGACTTGGCTTTTAATGCCGCTCCAATGGATTTTTTGTAGATTTGTCGTTTATGACCTTTGACTTTTAAATAAGAGGCCTTTTATGAATGTTTAAATAATGACTTTCTAAGTAGTTAATGAGTCATCTGCTTTACAGATTGAACAGATAGAAGATTACAGAAAGAACCTGTGTGAAACTTTCCTTCTTCCTCCTGCAGCAGGACACTTGCTTTGTGTTTTAGAAAGTTCTTTAATTCATCAGGGAGAGTTTTCACTTGAAAATTTTGCATTTTAGCAAAATCTTTATTAATGTCTCACTAACATTTATAACTGCAGACCTGATGGCTTATTAGAAAGTGAGAACCCAATCAGTGTTTATTAATGGGTAAAGCATTATTACCAAACAGAGAATAAACACAGTAGTTGCCTTTAGTATTAACCCTCTGTTGGCCCACGTGGTCTTCCCAATCCAGTTACTGTGGTCTGCAGACTCAGCAGCCAATCAGTGCTCCTGCCCTGCCCTCATGTTTGCTTTGAGGCAATAAATTTGTGATGACATGATAAAAGACAAATTTAGGGACTTGAGAATGGATAATAATTAGATAATAATCATAATGTTGCAATCAGTAAAATGCCTACAAAGTAATTGCTACATATTGAATAGGCTATGTGGGCTTCTGACCCATGGGGGCCCCATGCAGGGAAATTTGTAGCTTTGGTAATCAAGCCTTGATTAAACACCAACCATGTTGTTGTTATTAATATCTTAGAATGAAGGCAAAACGCATTCGTAAACGTTGTATTAAGCATTAATAAAGCCATTAGTTATAACTTATAAACACTTTGTAAACGGGATCTTGTAGAAAGTGGTGCTGCACTGGAAAACTGTTCCCATGACGAGGTTACAAGCTCATCTCCAGTTATTCTGAGGGGCCATAACATGCAAAATGTTTATTCCTCCGACTGAGACTGTCACTGCTGTCATCCAGCAGTGATTGATGGGACTCATCGGCCCTGTCCTGCCCGAGGACTCTCTTGTGTCCCTCAGAGGTATGATGTCGGGTTGGATGTTCAGTCCTGCGCCGCTTCTCCATGTCCCTCACGCTGAGATGATGTATAGTGGGTGCCATGGCCTATTGCTTTGCCGTTTATGTGCGGCGTATGGGAGCTCAAAGCCTTTACACGCCTTGCGCAGGCATGATCCTATTGGATGAGCAGCGCAGGGACTGTTGCAAGTGATGAGAGAGAGGGAGAGAGAGAGAGCAAGCAGTCTTCACCAGCGCATGTCTCTCCAACTGCAGACACACAATGCTCCTTAATAGGCTCCAGATGCCTTTACAGAAAACACACGTCTGCAGGGTGTGTGGATTGCCTCTCCTCTTTTGAATCACATGCACGCAAGTCTATCTCTCTGCCATCGACAAAAGAAGGGGATTATGGGGTTGTGTGCGATCTCAGAACACGTGGGAAGCGTATTTGCGAGGCTGGCGGCTGAGCGCCCGTCCTCCCTGTGATGGAGGAGCGCGGTGGTGGTGCATCCGTGGAAGTGAGTGCGAGGTGCAGAGGAGATAATCAATGAAGACGCCTAGGGCTCCTGTGCGTGTGGACAAGGTCAGAGTCTAGCCTGGGTGAGATGTGGAGACAACAAGGACGGAGTTTTACTCTTCCTCTCAGGGGGACGAGGTCGCCTGGGGATGTCCCCTGAAAACCAAGAGTTTCTCTCTCTTGGTTGGATTGCATAGGCAGCGAAAATCCCTCCATCTGTGTGATCATGATGGAGCTTTGTTTTTGACCACCTCCGAGCTGCATGGCTCCTTTCTGTTCACCCTCAGCCTGGAGATAAAGTTTCTTCGCTCTGCTCGACGGTTGGATGATCCGTTCGGCCATTGGCTCGTCTAATTGCACGCAGTTGAACCCGGTTCCGGTGATTTATAGGCTGCCGGTTAAAGGGGCAGCGGTGGATTGAGATTCAACCAGAGCAGCAACAAAACAGCGGCGGCCAGCTGTATATCTGGACGGTCATATCTGTCGTTGTCGTCGTCGCTGTCCATGGTGCTGAACTCGTGCTTCAGGAATGGTGGAGACGCTGAGTATCGCTGTCATCGGTGCTCCCGGAGTGGGGAAAACTTCTATAATCCGCCAGTTCATCTATAACGATTTCTCGGAGGTGTACACGCCAACCAGGACCAGATATGTGTACAGACCCTCCGTCATACTGAACGGGAACATGTATGAGCTGAAGATTTTGGACGTCCCACCAATCTCCTCCTTTCCATCAAGCTCCAGTCAGGTATAACGTCTCTGTCTGAGGACGTAGATAGACCCTCTCCCAAAATATTTCACTTTATTAGAGGAGGGATTGTTTTACGAGCTCGGGTGATCAATTCTCAGATCGCCTGAATCCACATCTCATTTATTAAACCTCTACTTTATTTTGCAAGTGCCCATCTGCTCACACCCAATGGCAAGACAAGACCACAAATATTATTTATTCTCCTATCACTATCAGATGTCCCTAGTCTACTAGTTGCTATGGAGACCCGACTGACTTAAAGTCTTGGAGAGCTTTACTTTTTTCTCTCTCTCTCTCTCTCAACCCCCCCTCATGTGGAAGGAATGCCAGCTTGCATATTGTTGCATAGGCCTACTAATCATAACATATCTGCTACAGACTCCTAAGTGCAGCATTCAAATATATTCAGATGAGTTGATAACACTGCTGGTGCTGGCACTGGTGGTGGTTGGGTTGTATCTGGCTTGTATATACAAAAATAATTAAAAAAAATTATAGAAGGATTGTGCTGCTGCAGGCACAGCCACAGCATCTGGTTAAAACTCCCAATTTAAAAATAGAACAGACTGCCCTTTTATTTCATGGCCACATATGCCACGCCTCATTAGTTGGAGACACATCTGACCGCAGGATCATATCAACAAAAATGTGCTGTAGCTCCAAATGCCCGAAGGTTTGTAATCACTTTTCAAAGCAGATTTCTAGCTTTGTTGTCCTCCAAGAATTTGGGAAGCTTTTCATCTATTTTTTTTTTCCTTTAAGGATAGGTTAATATTTGTTCAACTCAGCCTTAAAACAACTGGAAAACATTTAAATGTACATTAAAGGTATTATTGGATGCTGTTTCTCTTTTCCATGCTGACCTTGAAGAGAGCCCTTCCTAAATTCCAATGTAAGTGATGGAGGGCAAATCCGCGGCCTTCATTCTGTGCAAATATGTATTTTGAAGTTCAACAGTGTGAGTTAGTCTCATTAAGTGATTATCTTTAAAACTCAAGTCGTTTTTTCTCTCGCTGCACCAATGAAACACCGTGGACACACAAAGAGGGAATTTGGTACAAAAAAAGGCTGTGACTTTGGAAGATATCAATTTGATTTGATTAACTCAGACTGCTGAACCCTCATAGTAGCTCCAGCTGAACAAGGGCTGTGGATTGTGTTCTCCATCACTTACACTGAAATTGCCGTAGTATGAAAAGAAGGAACACTTACAGCAACCAGTCCCTGTACACTGTTTCATTGTACAAATGTGCATGTGAGTGTTGTTTTAAAGACAGACTTGAAAAAATGTAATCCTATCCTTTAAGACAAAAAAGCCTCTTCTCTTTACAAGCCACAAAAGCATGGACTTGGTGTGTGTGTCTGTACATGAGTGTGAAAGGTCCTTGGGTATTGAAACAACGTGCCCCACTCCAATCTCGTCAACCTCTGTTGGCTTGAGGTGTGGGTCTGACTCCTATCCATTGCAGCCTCGGTGGAGAGGCTGTGACGCTTTCAAGATAGAAATCTCCAAGGTCACCACACCTGACTCTGCCGCTAGTGCTGCTGCTGAACGTTTCCCTCCATCTCTCCCCTTCGGTGTCACACAAGAACAGCTGCGGTTTTCTACGCAGACGAGGTGCCACTGAGAAAATGAGATCAGGCCAAGGAAGACAAAAAAAAGTGCTGCTCGAATGAGAGGCCTCCCAAAGCGTTTGGTTTGTTGTGCGCTCAGAAAGCCTGGCACAGAAAACATCTGACAGGCAGACAGAGAGGCCAGAGCGATCATCTTGTCAAGCTGCTGCAGAACGACATGTAGCTGTTCTACTAGATTTAACATTTTGTTAGAAAGTGTTAAGAGGTCTGCAGATTGCTTCATTGTTTCCTGCCCACAGAGACCCTCTGTACAGACTGACTGAGTTTCTTCTTTCTTCTGCTAAATGGTGCTTAACCCCCATTTCGGAACAAGTTGGTAGGTGTGAGCAGAAAGCAGGAATAAGACGGTGATGAGACTCATGGGTTTATGCGTGCGAGCGTTAGTGTGTGTCCCAAAGGTTGAGTCACATGAGAAAGCTTTTAGGCACACAGCGTTCTACATTTGCTATCATGTTGTATCATACAGTATGAACATTTCAGAGTGTAGTGCAGTGAAAAGGCGCTCATTCGGCAGGCCCTTTGTGGAAGGTACACAGGCAGAAAAAACCATTAGCCACAACATTTCTACAGATTTATGGTTACTCATTTGCTGAGGAACGACCCTGCGTGGCCTGCTGTACTTTTTTTTCTCCACTTCTGTCATGTCCTGCTTGTTGTGAAGCCCGTTCTCTTGCTTTGTCTGGTGACGACCTCTATTCACAGTGAGAGCAACAGTGAGACACAGGGCTTTTTTTTTACTCAGAGCCCTGCTCTGTATATACCCCGTGGGCAGAGAAATGTACCCTGGGTCAGGGAGGGTGGACACAATGCGCCACCACAAAGAAACCTTATTGAAATTTACTTGGGGTACACAGCAGATTGAATTAAAGCAGTTAAAAGTTCCCTGCTGGAATACTGCTGGGAATAAAAGACCAACAGAGGAGACAGTAGGAATTTACTGCAGTCAATTAGAAAGGTTGCACAGAGTTTAATGGACACCGTCGAAGTAAGGGTTACCAAATGAGATTATACTGTCCACTGAAATTTGTGATGAATAAGCTGCAGAATGGAGTGAGTCAGTACGCCTCCATGCTTATGCAGTGTGGCAATTCCTCACCAGTTCAGATTATATTTGAAAGAAGAACAGTAATGTTCTCGCAGGCTTCATGTGACCTCATTTTAACTACGTAGACAGCCATGTTCATCCATTCCAATGCTTGAGATGAGAAGGTTTCTATTATCTTACTGTGAGGCTGTGATGGTGTAATGATTTGTTTGCTTTGCGGTATGTCTGTCTGTTGCTGATAGCATTGCGTTTAGGGAGCATCTGTCACAGTGTGTCAATAGGATGTGATGACAGATGGATTTAAGCCTAAGAGTAGCTTCAGCAATGTTTTTTCTTGTTCTTTTTTTGTTGGTGGTGTTCTTGCCATCGTGTATCTCCATGACTTCCTCCCACACAAAATGCTCCCTCTCCCTTTTCTGCTCTTTCTGGACATTTTTCTCAGTTATCTCTGCTGATACTGTCCATGATAACAAGGGGGAAATTACTACACATTGTGAAATTTTGTGTAGTAAATAATTTGAGGAATAATTTGACATTTTGTGAATGCACTTATTTGCCTTCTTGCAGAGAGTAAGATGAGAGGACTGATTTCATCTTTGTGTCTGCACGCTAAATTTGGAGGAACCGCAGACAGATGGTTACCTTAGCTTAGCATAATAATTGGAAACGGCCAGCCCAGCTCATAACCTTCTGACAAATCCAACATGAGCCATAACGTCAATTACTGAGCTGTAAAGGCACTGGTATGCAATTTGGGTTACTTTCTGACTGAGCCAGGCTAGCTGTTTCCCCCTGTTTCCAGTCTTTATGCTAACGTAAGCTAAGCTAACTGGCTGCTGGCTGTAGCTTAATTTTTACCTTACAGATATGAAAGTGATATCAGTCTTTTCATCAAACTCAAGCATATTTCCGAAAATGTCAAACTTTGTTACCGCCTGTTTTCAAATCAACAATTCATGAATATATTTTAGCCATGGTTTAACCAGCAACCGACCATCCTGTCCATATTGTCTTAAAGAAAGTAAATTAATCACAAGGACAATAAAACCTACAGATTTTAATGGCTGCCTAGTATAGGTCAACACTGAGAAATGGGGGGGCTCATCCTCAGGGGACGTAATAAATTTTAATTGTAAGTCGGCCAGCGTGGCCTATGTGTGAAATTTCTCTTAATTGCTCAGCACCCTTCCCCCACCAGGTTACACCGGCCTCCCTCCTGTTCTTGAGTATTGATCCATCACAACCACTAAGCTGCCTCCGTTAATATCAGGAGACACGACAGCTTTGTCAAAGCCTGCTAAAAACTGACCACGGCCTGCCGTTGTCAGGGAAACATGTTCTGTTTGGCCGTTGAGGAGCGAAGGATAAGATGCTCTTTTTGAACGCCGTGTTAACAAGACCAACTGGAGGATGCAGACAGTGGCACCACACTTCACATTCACGCTCCCACAAGCGCACTCTCACATCCTGTAAAGCACACAGCACACACAAATAAACATGCCCACACATGCATTTTAAACACATCTGATTTCAGATTATCAGCCGTGTGTTGCTGCACTGTCTTGTCTTCCCAGCCCTTTTTGTTATTTATTTATTTAGCCTCTTGTTTGGGTTTGGAGAAATAGTGTTTTTGTTTCCAGCCCCTCCTCCACATTTGAAAACGGGACTTAGCTGACAAAGAGATATGGGATGAACACACAAGCTGCTATTTATAGCCCCACAGGGACGTGAGGCTGGAACTGAAGCCACTGTGTGCATCTCACGTCATCAATTGCCTCAATTATCAGAAAAGGGTGAGCTGTGATGGCATGCGGTGTTATGAAGTAGAATGTTTCTTGTTTGTTTCGCAAAAATAGGTATAATATTTACTGAGGCGTTTGCCTGCTTGACACGACTTTGTATTGAAATTGTACTGGATGCTCTACAATAGAAGCGACCAACAAAAAATAACAAACCTGATTCAACCTGGAGAGAGACAAATAATCATATGTATACCACACAGTGCCGCCCATGCTTCCTATCTTCCTCTGCCTTCTTTTTCACTTTTGATGGCAGCGATCTTCGTCCCACGTTTGTCTACGTGGCTGATCGGCCTCATTATCTCCCTGCTGATGTGTGAGGCTGTTTCTTCCTCACACTCACCTAGGCACAAACCCACAAACGCCCTCTTCCAAATTGAATGAAGGCATATTGTTCCTCGCTGGCACAGATGTGTTAGTGTTATCATCATTAGAAGTTAAACTGATCATCATCTGCTCCCTTAGCCTCCCCTTTCACAAATTATCAGTTGATCATGTTTTTACAGATCCCCTGCACAGTGTGTTGATTTGATAAGTATATTTTCCTCTTCTCTCCTCTCCCCATGTTTTCCCTTAGCTCACCACTTCCCCTTCTCTCGCTCCCATCTACTTTCATCCCAGTCCAGCAGTGTGGCCACAGGCACACACGCACACACCCACACATACACCAACATTAACTTCTAATAATTTTGTTCTTTGATGCTAGCTAACAAATTTTGTTTTTTGGTTTCATCGTGTTGTCCTGTCTTTTGTCTCGGAATAGAAAGAAAATGAATTATTTAATGAAAAGCATATTTTCTCCAACCTTGAGAGTAATGTACAGTATAGTTTCTAGTTGCACAAGTTGTTGAAGGAGATAAAAGAAATAATCTAAACTCCACATGGAAAATGACTTCTATCAAATCAATCATCATTGCAAACACTGCCACAAACATGGGTCATATTAGCTTGATGCTAATTAGAAGCATAGCAATTAAAAGAATCTGATTAACAGCTCTTTAATATCTGAGTTTTCAAAGCAACATGATGCAACAAACAGAACTCCAAAGAGGCCAAATCATCTGTGCCCAAGATGCAGGTGCATCAGTCAAAAAAAACCCAACACAAAGCCAAATGATGTGTTACGTAATGAGGACAGCTTTGAAAATCGTGACAACAAATGAAAAAATCAACCCCTTCAGTGATGTTCAGAATTCAATATGATCATTAGCCAATATCATCGTCACAAGTTGAAATAAACCTACTTAGAGCTGATAAATGCTGGTAATTAAACATTCAAAGTTAAAGGAATAGGCTTTGATCAACATTTTGGGGAATACAGTTTTCTTGCCGAACAAGCCACAAAAGCTTGAATTGTGTGCAACTGACTTCTTGGAGTCTGGCAACTTCATAGTGATGACAAGTCACTGCACTCGGCCAAGAAATAGTCTTGCTCATAACAACTTAGTATTTTTACACTTCGTTCTTTCTGCACATATTATTACAACATTCCAATTTTTACACCACTGTCATAACAAGGTATTTTAATTTATGGGGGCTCCAACCAGAACTATGATCTGGATTATACTTTATGGAGAAACCCCAGGGGATGTACTGGATTTTAATTGTAAGTTGGCCAGTGACATGTATCAATTTGTTCAGCACCCTTCCCCCACCACACTGGCCTCGCTCCTGTGCTTGAGTATTGATCCATCACAACCACTAAGCTGCCTTGTTTAATATCATGAGACACGACAGCTTTGTCACAGCTTTGCCTGCTAAACTCTGACCATGGCCTGCAGTTGTCAGGGAAACATGTTCTGTTTGGCTCTTGAGGAGCGAAGGATAAGATGCTCCTTTTAAGCTGTGTGTTCACAAGACCAACTGGAGGATAAAGACAGCGGCACCACACTTCACATTCACGCTTCTACAAGCGCACTCTCACATCAAATATTGATGTCCTCAGGCTGCTCTACCTCAACCTCTTGGTGATTTGTGGAGTTTCCTGATGGACAGATAGCTTGGTGCTTCCCAACCGCATTCAAAATGGTTCGGGTTACACCCCTACAAAAAGCCCTCCCTCAACCCTACTCAAGCTGAGAACTATCAGCCAGTTTCACTTGTACCAGTTCTATCCAAAACCATCAAAAGGGCAGTCTTCAAACAGGTCTCACAGCTCCTCTCATGGAATGACCTTCTTGATCCATTTCAGCTGGGTTTAAAGAGCAGCCCCTCCACTGAAATGGCTCTGTTGTTTAAGACAGAAGCACTAAGATCAGCTAAAGTTGCAGCCTAGTCCTTGGTTCTCATTCTGCTAGATCTATCAACTGCTGTTGACACAGTCAACCACAACATCCTGCTATCGGCACTGTTGGCAGTGGGCATCTCGAGCAATGCACTCCTGTGGTTCGAATCCTACCTCTCTGGGTGTTCCTACAATGTGTCATGGCAAGGACAATTGTCCTTCTCTCACTCCCTCTCCACAGGGGTGCCCCCATAGACTGTATATAAGAAATGGACGTAGTCATCGTGACGTCACCCGTGGGTTTGTGGACTGCCGTTTTGAAGCCTCGAGTTTGGCCGATAGGTCGCCGCCATGTCGAGTTTTTGCAACCAGGAAGTGCCCGGAAGTGACGATACAGCGGAGCGAGTGTGTGGAGCTAGCTAGCTTGCTTAGCTAGGTGCAACTGTAACTCACGTTAACTGTCATTTTAACAGGGCTGATAACTTTGTCTAGCGAACAGTCTTAAAACAAAATGTACTCACCAGAGAAAGTGAACAGCCGACTCCTAATAAGCTTTTTAAATGGTGCTGGTTAAATTTACACAGCGCCGAGGGTACGAGTCGGCTCTAGCCTGATTGACAGGTCGCTATGGTAACGACTTGTCAATCATAGATAACCCTGAAACGTACTCTGTTTTTTGGTCTATTTTAAAATAAATGGGACCCTAATTTACTAAATGAACATCATTTTGTATTGAGGAAGACTTGAAACTAGCGACTGAGACCATAAACTCATCAGGAAAGTGTTTACTGGGGTAATTATTCAGCTGAGAAGTCAGGTCATTTTCCCATTATTTCTAATGGAGCCGGACTTCTTTTTGCAACCAGAAGAGTCGGCCCCTGCTGGATTTTCAATAGAATGCAGGTTTCAGGGACTTCCGCATTCGCTTCATATTGTAGACCGGAAGCTTCCCGCTTGGGTGCCCCAAGGCTCAGTGCTAGGGCCCCTTCTTTTCTCAATTTACACAAACTCACTGATCATTCACTTGCACGACTTCTTTTACCCCTGTTCCGCAGACAATACGCAACTCTACCTGTCCTTCCCGCCGGATGACCCCACCGTCTCGGCACAGATCACGCACGATCTCTCAGACATATCTGCATGGATGAATGCTTGCCATCTTAAACAAAACCTCTTGCCAAACTCTTGCCAAACTCTTGGTTATCAGCCAAGTAAACTATCCATCATAACATCAAATTAAAAATTTGCTTCTCAACCATCACTCCAACCAGGGTGGTGAGAAACTTGGGAGTCATGATTGACGACAATCTGTACTTCTTGGACCATCTTGCTACCGTCTCCCAATCTTTCCACTTTTCTCTATACAAAATAAGATAAATCAGGCCCTACCTATCTCAGTACACCACCCAACTTCTGGTACAAGCCATGGTTACCTCTCACCTCGACTACTGCAATGCCCTCCTAGCTGGTCTTCCAGGTTGTGCAGTGAAACCTCTACAAATGGTCCTGAACTTGGCAGCACATCTGGTTTTCAATCAATCCAAAAGGATTCATGTCACCCTACTACTCAGGGACCTCCACTGGCTACCCATGGTCTCCTGAATCATAGTCAAATCACTAATGCTTGCACACAGAGTGACTACTGGGTCTGCACCATCTGCTCTAACTGTAGCTGCTGTTCAGCTCAGTTAACCAGTCATTTAGCTAGTGATCCTATTAGCTGACTATGCCTGGACTGGGAACTCGGAACACCCGGGGAGTGTTGGTGCACAGGGGCTTTGGGCTGCCAGGAGGATGAGGTTTTGATGCCTGGTGAGGAGGCTCGAAAGCTCCTATGCTAGCGGTGTAAAGAACCAACACTCCCACGGTTGCTCCGAGCGGGATCATCCCTACGTTCTCAGAGTCCTATGAGCATGTGTGTCTTGATGTAAACTAACATTGTAAGAGATGGGAATGGGCTAACTTTGCAGTTCAAATTGCAAAAGAACTTGTTGAGGGGTGTCATGATTGACGACAATCTGATTTCTACCAGAAATCCTTTCAGCAACAACATTGCTACTACTACAACAACAACATTGCTACTACTACTCAGCCACTGATTTGAGGTATCAGTATTTAAAGTCAAGAAAACTTCTTGCCCACAAATTTATATAAAATCACAAAGCTGTATAAGCTGTAGGTGATTTCAACGTATTGACCCAGGGATACACTGAACAATTGACTTAGGGAAAAAACATTGCTGAAAACATTTATCTATTATTTGAAAGGTCGTGTCATCATGAGGATATTGAGCTTGGGAACATAGGACCCTGGTTGCATAGAACCCTGGGAACATAGATATACTCCCCTCCAAGCTCCCACTAGCTAATGGCAGCTACAATTAGCGGTTACTTTACCAACATGTAATGCTATATGTCCATCAGGAAACTCACCAAACACTCCAGCGTGTCTCATTTTTACAACCTAATTCTTGTCTAATCTGCAGGCTGATAAGCAGTAATTTCATCAAATTCAGTGGCCCATATCATTATTTCCAAACTACTGTAGCTGCCATATATCACAGGACTGCAGAGTAGATTAAAGAACAGGGGAACATTCAGCCCCGTCAAAATGGAGAAGATGGTATTGAACATGCTATTGTGTTACGCAAGTGCACTGCATTGCCTTTTTAATACGATGGGGTTTATATATGTTGCTGCTGACCCACCAAACGAGAGAAAACATATCTCAAAGCCTGTTGCACACAGTTTCACATATCATTTAACCCAGAAACTGTAGTAAAACGGTGTGTTTTTTCAGACTGAATATGAAGACCCATAGTTGGTGTGTGACGTAGCGTTATGCACTCCTTGAAGGAGATTGTAACCTCTCAACTGACTGTGGCTTCATATTTAGTGTACAGATATGAGCGTGGTATTGATCTTCTTATCTAACTCTCTGCAAGGAAAGTGGATAAGCGTATTTCCCAAAATGTCAAACTACTCCTTTAAGATCTTCCGTGATGAAATGATTACACTGTTATGTCTAACCTCTTTATATCTCAAAAGTGCTGCTATATAGTTTGTGCATTACAGCAGTTAGAACTGAAATACTCATACATTATTATTTATCGTACAAAGTGTAATATCCACTGTTTGCCTGCTAAATTGAATTGAATTGAATTGAACTGCACATAGTTTCTGACAGTCTCCAGACCCTTCATTAGCAGTGTCCATGCACCCAAGAGGTTATGTTGACACCTTGTCTGCTCATCCCTTGATCCACTGCTGCTTTTTTCATTTTTGACATTCTTCCAGGGCTGTGTTTGTTTTCTCATTTCCCTCCTTTAGCAGATGTTTTCTTCCCACCCACTGAAGTTCCTCTATTTTCCTCTCCCACTTTTATCAGATCAAATGCTTATAAATTCATTGCATGCTGTTAGAGGCGGTGATGGAGGTGGTGGTGGGTTGATGAGAGCTCTGGGAAAAACAGCATGAACAGAAGAATGGGTCACTGTGTTTCTCTTGAAGCAACTGTCCCCCAGTAAGGTGCAAATGTACCAATTTGTGCAATGTGTTTTAACTACAGTTTGAAACTCATTACCATCAAATAAAATTCACTGTTTGACCCACTGCATGCGCCCTGCATCACAAAGCTTAGCCAAGCAGCAAGCATGGTTAAACAGTAGTATGTGTTCCTTTTTCTTCTTCTGACAGAAGGCTCCATATTTGCTTATCCCTTAAAAGCTGTAACCCCTGTCATTGCCCCTGAACATGTGTAGCTAGGATGCTGTGCAGTGCTTACTGCCTAGCAGTCACCATGTTTTATGACTTTGTTCTAGGCTGTGAGACTCATAGAGGCATGTTTAGCTCTAAGACTTAATTGTCTACACTTTTTCACAGAGGCTAAGCAGCAGAGGTAGGTGAACTATGACTCTGAGTAGAATAATTACAGAAACACAGGCCACATACTGTTCAGCTAACGGCTGTCTAGTGTTTTTGTAATCTACAGGTAGGTGCATTATATTCTGCACACATTGTCTCTCTCATTGTGTCAAATAAACTAAACTAAATCTGTCCAATAGATGACATTTCACTTAAAACAACAAATTTCAAACTCATGGTTGCGCTAGAGGAAAAGACTGGGGATCACCAAAGTCTATAGGATTCTCCTCTGGGTGCCAAGTAAACCTGTACCAAATTTCATAGCAATCAATCCAATACTGTAGTTGTTGAGCTATTTCAGTCTGGAGTTGTGAATCGACTAACTAACTGACAGGCCTTGCCATCCCTAGAGCCATGTCGCTAGCATGGCAAAACATTCTGTAGGGCCTACAATTTGTGTTTGTGTATTCACAGTCTGTGTTTCTCTCTGTGTGTCTTTACATTAGGAGTGGCTGGATTTGCGCTGCAGAGGCGTTCGCAATGCCAACGCCTACATCCTGGTGTACGACATCTGCTGTGTGGAGAGCTTTGAATACGTCAAGATGATCAGACAACAGATAGTGGAGCACAGGTACAGTATGGTCAACCGCATGCTCTCAGCTGGCCAGATAGTAACTGAACATACAACCACTGACATTCAGCTTTTTAACCCTCATTGATGACTTCTAATGACACCAATGTGTCACCCGTCTGGAGACACCATGCAATTTCACAGCCCTGCCATAATGCTGTACAATTATACGTTTGTGACAGTGATAGATAGCTAGAGAGAGATAGCTTGTGGTGAGATATTTTAATTCAGAACACTCAGGCCTGCAGCCTGACAGTTTAGGAATGACATTTGATTCTGGCATTGCTGTATGAGTGCTGCCTGAGACGTCACTAGCGCTTAAAAGATTATTTTTAGGATACTTCTGCTTTTATTGAACAGAGTACAGCAGCAACATAGAGTCGGCTTGAGAACCAGAGGGAAATATAATAAAAGTCTCCTGGCTGGGTTTGAACCAATACAAGAGCCATAAGGACGCAACAATAGTGGGAAACTAGAGACCATCTTACAATAGGATCACACCAGCAGCTCCGCCAATTCAGTGTGGATGTAGCAATGGAACACATTGACATGAGAGAAGTGAGTCTGGCAAAACAGGTGAACTGTGTCGGGTTTATTCATTTTGCCTAAATGTCCTCGTTGGGTCAACTTTTAATGTATGTGTGTTTTGACATAATTTTCAATTAAATTCACTTAAATTCAATGGGGCTTTATTGGCATGGGAACAGACGTTTACACTGCCAAAGCAAATCTGTCTTGCTGAAATAAAAGTAAACATTACATACATTAATCATGGTCATGAATGTATAATGTGTCTTTATTGGCAGGAGATAAATGATCAGTTACAGTATTTGGCAAGAACAAGAATACTGACTGTCCAACAACAATTGTTTTTTTTTGTTTTTATTGTCTGCCTGGATCTTGCCATCTTGGCAAAGCTAATTCCATGACTTAAAAGCAATGTGGGTCAGTGCATAAAGTGGGGGGCCAGCGTGCCCTTCCCTACTTCCTACCCCCCGTACGTCTGGCGTACTTGCTCAGATCACACCCATCTTCAAACTCTGCCTTCATTTTGATCTCAACTACACACCTGTAAAGGTTCGTGACTGCATTTTGCAGACAGCCAGGAATTTAAACACCTGGCAAAGTACTCAGACCGCTTCTGTGGTAGTTCCAGCTAGAGTAGGCATCTCCAGGACCACATTTCGCCATGATGACACACACACACACACACACACACACACACACAAACACAGACTCACAACGTGAAAACAATAACCGCGACAGCGTGGCTGGTAAAAAGACCAATGTAAAGGCATCACCTGCTCTATCATCCTCACTGTTGGCATCCTGCATATATTTACATATTGGAAGGTGCAATGAGTGGCCTCATTTGTTCTGCTATGTTGTTCATGTCCAAACTGCCACTGCACAGATCATCCTCACTTTCCTGCGGTTCCAAATGCGTTACCATGAATGTTTATGGCCCATGACAGAAAACCATTACCACCAGCAGCTGGGGAAGGAAGGTGGAATGCAAGGGAAATGGAAAACAGGAGAAATGTGTAATCATACAATAGGACAAAGATCTAAGGTCAGAGTGGAGGAGGGAAGGAAAGAGCGGACAAGGGACAGATCCTGCATATTAATTTAAATCATGAATAATGGAGGCTGTTACAGCACAGGGTAGCTGCACTGTAGATGTCAAGTATAAAGATTTAATCTGTTTGCTTTACTATAAAATATATGCTTAAAATACTCTGGAAAGTTCTGCTGACAAAACCAGAATAACCTTGTTTTTTCAACTCTATTTTTCTATATCCTGTAGCCTCTCTTCCATTCTGTGAAGACTGTGACAATGTTGGGTCTATCACTCCTGTATAGTTTCCCCCAATTTTCACACACAGATGGATGCACACACAACCTCGCACACAATACAGTACATCTCGTTCTGCTAAAATACTCAAGCTCGAGCGGATATGCGAGGAGATATTTTTAAGTCTATTATGCGAGCACAACCTGTGAAAAGAAGATAAGTGAGATGAATACTGCAACATGTTTTTCAACCCTACATCTTGAAGAACTTCACCTCAGGCCTTGAAAATTGTACTGTATATTTCTCTCTCGGTGTGTGTCTTTCTCTTTGTCAAGCTATCTGTCCATCTGTCAAGGCACACGCGCAATTATGCATACGTATGCAAGCCTTTGTCAGAAGATGAGGCACGATTTAACAAAAAGAAACCTTCATTCAAGAGATCAATTGTTAACACAGCAGCATTGACAATTATTTAAACCTCAGCTGACACTGAGCTCAGGAAATAAGCAGGTGTCTTGTGCTTACACACATCACTTGTTCTCTCCTTCAAGTAGAGCGCCAGATTACATTTCTATCCCACCACCAATAAGGGGTCACTGGAAATAGTAACTTAGTGATGTCTTCCTGAATGTTGATGTTTTTCATTAACACTGTAGGATAAAGCATTACAAACACAAGTCTTAAATCACTCATTTATGCCTATATCTGGTCTCTGGCTTGCCATACATTTTCAGACTTCATAATGCTGTAAACCAGTCGCTGCAGAGTGTAGTGGGAGGCCCCTTGAGCCTGTGAGCTGTAATCCTCCAGTCCACCCCCACACACCTCGAAAGGAAGGAAAAACTGCACACATACATCTTGCACACGCCCAGCCAACCACTGTGACAAACACCAAGATGATAGCTGTGCTTTTAGAAATGAACCTGTTATTTTTTTTTTTTAACCTCTCACGTGCTCCTGCAGGGAAGGCAGCAGCAGCGAGGTGCCAATCCTGGTGGTGGGCAACAAGAGAGATCTGCAGCGGCAGCGCTTTATGCCTCGCAGAGCAGTGTCAGTCCTGGTGAAGAAGACCTGGAAGTGTGGCTATGTGGAGTGCTCTGCCAAGTTTAACTGGCACGTAGTCTTGCTTTTCAAAGAGCTGCTGGGCATCGCTGTGGCACGGGGCATGCGCCAGAACCACACCTCTATCCGTCTGCAGGGGGCGCTACAGAGGAATCGCTGCACCATCATGTGACCCTGAGAGCTCCCTCCACCCCTAAGGAGTGGAGTGGCAGAGGAGAAATTGACTTTTTATCTAAATAGCTGGAAAAATACCCTGTGGCCTCCTGCTTTACTGAGCTGATTTTTCATAATGAGGTTTATTAGACTTTTGCGCTGTAAAAGACACTAAAATTTCACACATGGTCATCCAACCACTTCCTAGTCAAATTCTGCCAAATGTGTAGTTGCAGGGAAGGAGGTAGAAGAGGAGGAAGCAGGTGGAAACCAATGTGACTAACATAGCACAGTTCTTTTTCCTCATATCAGCGAGACAGTTATGCATTTGAGGCTGTGCTTCCCAAATGACACAGCAGCAGGTGTTATTGAGGGTTGTCTTGTGGCTGTAGCTGGGCCTGACAGGATGGAAACTGTGTTTGTGAGACTCAAAACGGAGAGGCAGCAATATCATCGAGTCTTCCTTTTGAATTTGTCATACAGTGCCTTGCGAAAGTATTCGGCCCCCTTGAACTTTTCAACCTTTTGCCACATTTCAGGCTTCAAACATAAAGATATAAAACTCTAATTTTTTGTGAAGAATCAACAACAAGTGGGACAAAATTATGAAGTGGAACGAAATTTATTGGATATTTCAAACCTTTTTAACAAATAAAAACTGAAAAATTGGGCGTGCAAAATTATTCAGCCCCTTTACTTTCAGTGCAGCAAACTCTCTCCAGAAGTTCAGTGAGGATCTCTGAATGATCCAATGTTGACCTAAATGACTAATGATGATAAATAGAATCCACCTGTGTGAAATCAAGTCTCTGTATAAATGCACCTGCTCTGTGATAGTCTCAGAGGTCCGTTTAAAGCGCAGAGAGCATCATGAAGAACAAGGAACACACTAGGCAGGTCCGAGATACTGTTGTGGAGAAGTTTAAAGCCGGATTTGGATACAAAAAGATTTCCCAAGCTTTAAACATCCCTAGGAGCACTGTACAAGGGATAATATTGAAATGGAAGGAGTATCAGACCACTGCAAATCTACGAAGACCCGGCCGTCCCTCTAAACTTTCAGCTCATACAAGGAGGAGACTGATCAGAGATGCAGCCAAGAGGCCCATGATCA
>NC_060170.1:22946358-22973145 GCF_021292245.1 Micropterus dolomieu | reverse complement strand
AAAATTTCAGTCTCTCGATGTGCAAAACTGATAGAGACGTACCCCAAGCGACTTACAGCTGTAATTGCAGCAAAAGGTGGCGCTACAAAGTATTAACTTAAGGGGGCTGAATAATTTTGCACGCCCAATTTTTCAGTTTTTATTTGTTAAAAAGGTTTGAAATATCCAATAAATTTCGTTCCACTTCATGATTGTGTCCCACTTGTTGTTGGTTCTTCACAAAAAATTACAGTTTTATATCTTTATGTTTGAAGCCTGAAATGTGGCAAAAGGTTGAAAAGTTCAAGGGGGCCGAATACTTTCGCAAGGCACTGTATTCAGTAAGTTCAACAGCAAACGCTCATACCAGACATATTTGGATTACTTTGAGGATGTGCGGTTAATGGTCTACCAGAATAATAAAGAGCAAAAAATACCACTTTTCTGGGGAGGTTATCTCAAATTGTACAGATTAGATGGGGTTTAATTTTAGAATCTGAGAAGTAGCCAGCATTTTTTTCTTTCCCTGTTTCAAACTTGGCCTATACAGTAAAAGCTGTTTGTTCAGATGAAGGGTGTTTTAAGGTTGTCTTGCAGCAGAAAATACTGCAGTCCATATCATGATGTTCTGTAGGGCTTTAATCTGCTCCCTCCCTTCACTCAGTGTCTGTTTCTGATGAATACATTAAATCCAATGAACTGGGGACATACAGGAGGTGTGTGTGTGTGTGTGTGTGTGTGGTGTAATGTGTCAGAGAGAGAGAGGGAGGGAGACAGAGAGAGGCAGGTTTGATAGCTGACATTCAGGCAAGCAAAGGACAGACAGCAAGATAAGAGACAGATGAGATGTTGGAATTTTGAATTGGGAAGGCGCAATAAAAACTCACAAGGATGTCCTGACTGACTATATATGTACCATCGTATTATATTAAAAATGCCTCACACACAATAGATGTAATTCACTTGCAGAATCCTGCAGAAAAAAAGCGCTCAATGACTTCCACAAAACATCCCATGAGTGCATCACAGACACACAGGGAACCTTAATAAAGCATTCATATCCGTATCTGAATAATATCTAATTGGTAATGTTGTGAGATTAACAGTTGCTTTTTCATTTGATTAGACCTAGCTAGGTAGTTTGTGAATATGGCTGCAGTGAAAGTAAGCAGACCTATTGTATATAAGAGTGATGATCCATAGAGTAATTGACTTGCATGCTTTTGTTGGTAGAGCCAACGGGTCAGGGGTTTAATTGCACTGATGTGAAAATTTGATATTGTGTTTCATTTTTGTAATACATGGTTTTCTGACACTGTAATGAGCAGCTGAGTGGAGTGAATGTAGTTGTTTTTCAGGCATGTGAGAGCACAAGCTCATGATTCTCTCCCAAGATGTTGTGTTGAACCCTTCAATCAGGGCACATGGCTGTGTATAGTTTTGTTGTTTGTTTTTCTAGTTAAAAAAAAAAGAAATATGTAGCAGAGATACACTAGAAAGCAACTGTGTGTAGCATGAGTTCTCATCGGTTTGTCTGCTGTGCGTTTCCAAATAAAAAGGGCTACCGTTTTTTTATGAGAAACGTTACTTGTATTTATTTTTACTGTGTTAGTACTGTGGGTAATTTTGTTTGGTTTTTTGACACATGATCAATCATTAAATGCATTTGAGAACAGCACCTTTACTCTGGTCACTTTTCAATGCTGTGCAACAATTACACCACACTAATATCATTTTGACAACATTGCCACCTTGTGGTAAAGCCACGTTATCAGGAGCAAAATCAGAGACAGGCAACAGATAAGGCATCACACGCTGAACCCCCTTCCAGTACTTAATTGTATTCAACAAACTAGATCATCATCTGGTGATTTCCCCAATGTAAGAACTGACATACTTTCATTTAAGGTGGCAGTGTGATAATAGTCACTGTATACACAAATTAGTAAATGAGTAATTATCTCATCAACGGCCAATGGTACTAAACAACATGATGTTTCTTTGGATCATCACCCCTCACTTTCTCTGTGGGTAACATTAACCTGTGATGGGGGCAAGAATTGTTTTTTTGGGCTATTACAATTAAAGACCTGTGCATTGTGCATGTATCCTGTCACCTCCAAAATCCAGATTAAGTATTAGTTTGTGGTCATTTAGATAAAGCACTTCACACTTGTCTACTTTATTGGGTTAAATGCACCATGGGAGCACAATATAAACTCAAATAAATGACGTTTTTCCAAATGTTGACCTAGGCAAACTACCAAAAACCAGTCAACAGGTAGAGAGAGGCCTGTTACTGTGCAGTGTTATCAATTTGTGTATTTATTATGTATTTTTAGCCTATGTTTGTTGTTGCATACTCCCCTACACTTGTCTGCTCTCCTGACAAGCATCAGGTCTGAAATCAGCCGCCAAACCGCATGTCAAATGTTTAGATAACAACGTCACGTGGTGCAGGTCTGAATCATAGACTTGAATTGATAGAGCAGGCGTTTCCATTCACATTCACGCTCAGCGAGTGTCCAGGTCAGCAGCCGCTCCCTCCCTCCCAGAATTACTGTCATTATCGGTCGTCATGGAAATCGCTGTTGATTTGGTGACAGCCTTATCAGTAGTAGATATGGAGGTCATGTAAGAAATGTCCTTTCTATTCGATCCAGCTCTGTGCTCTGAATCCTCTGCAGTCTGCATCAGCAAAGTGTCTTGGCATCACTTCTCGTCCTGCGTTGTCCATTCCGGCGTCATGTGAAAGGGGCTCACGGTCGGTGGTCTCTCTCGCCTTAGACCCGGACCCTCCTTCCGGTCGAGCTCGTTCGTCAGCGCCGAGGTCCTCGCTCAGGTAGACACGGTGGGGAAGTGTCCCCGTCCCCGCTGTCCCCGGTTTATCCTGCACCCTTCGGCGTGCGGCGGAGCGGAGGATGAGCGAGCAAGGGAAGGGCTCGGCATCTGCCTCTGCCGCGGCCCCGGCACCAGGATCGGATACTTACAAAGGCTGGCTTTTTAAATGGACCAACTATTTGAAAGGGTACCAGCGGCGGTGGTTTGTCCTCAGCAATGGCCTGCTTTCATACTACAGGTAAATGGTGCAGACGCGGCGTGTAAGATTTCTGAATATAAACAGCGACTCTTTATGTTTCTGTAAGCGCATCAGATCATTACAGCTGGCTGCCTCAGCTGGCTAGCAGCAGGCTAAAGTTAGCTGTCAAATGGACAGTTGTCGGTTTACTTTAAGCTGACAACTGTGACAGCGTCGGCGTTTTATTATGACTGACTGTATGTTGCGGAGAGACACCAAACACAGACAGACATACACACAGCAACGATAACAGCAAGGTTTCTAACTCAATAAAGTGTCAGAAATGTAGCTACAGTAAGTACAGACGTTAGCTAGCAAACTAAGCTAGCTCGCGAGCCTTCGCTCATGATCCAGCTCTCCGCTCCTCACCGACAACCGGTCTTTAACGTGTTGTTACTAAAGTCGAGGTTATTATTTATTTTAATTTTAATGTCACTGTCTTAATGTTTTATTCCTTATGAACGTCATATCATTTTGCGCAATTGAATTCACTAATTTCATGAGCCTTACGTTACCGATTCCAGCTAACGTTACTCAGTGTGATCACTGCAAGGAGATGCGTTGCAAGAGGTGGTCGCTATCATTATCATTATGTCCTCTCTCTCATCACGCAGGTTGCTAGTTCTGAGCTAACGTTAGCTATACAGTAGTCTAACACCTGTGGCTCAGGTGCCTCACGCAAGGAGTCATGTTTCAACCGGTTTCAACAGGTGTGTGTCTGTGTCTGTGTGTGAGGCACAACAGGGAAACAATGAATTACTCATAAAGCAGTCAAATGTTTAGTCCCCAAAACCAACTTGCTTCAACACAGAAAAGTCATATATATGAAGGTTTGATTAAACTGGACTAGGTCAGGTCAAGTGCAACTTTAATAACTTGACGTCAACATAAAGCAGAGTATTCAAACAAGTCCAAACTCAATTTTCTCAAACAACAACAACGTCTTCATTGTTAGTCAAATGTTAATACAACCCCACAGCAGGTACATTTTAACTGTCACATGGTGAAACTGTGTGCATGTGTGACAAAATAGTCTCAACTTTTAAGTCCACCTTCTAGCATTTTCAGAGCTTCATTCTCTGATGAAGATAGTGAGATGCGGTTGAAAGCTCTGAAGAAAGCTATAAGTCAGTGGACCTCTGAGATGAGATTATTTTGTCCCTGGACACTTTTAATTGTTTTCATTTCTTGGCTCTTACATGTTCAGCTCGACTGCTTTGGTCAACATATGAGATGCTCTGCTGTATCACCTTCTTGGTCACATTGCCCTAGGTTAGTGTTTCTCAACGGGGGGCGTTCCGAGGACGATTGGGGGCGCTGGAACCAATATTTTGGAAGGGGGGGCGCTGAGCTGCTTTTGGGGGGCGTTTGTTGGTTGGAAATTCTAAGCCGAGTTTCCACTTAAGATTCACAACAATACGAGTTTAAACTTTAAACTACTTGCAAAAAACTGTGGTCTGCAACATTAAAACCTGCCAGTTTAGTCCACTGCGACTGGACAAAGCTGTGTATTTTTTCTCTGTCAGCTACTTGTGGTGCAGCTTCGTGCTGCCTTCACGGGAACGGGAAGTCAGAGTCTTATCTCTAAAATTTTACCCACATGGCGTTCTCTGGAACTGAAAACTCTGGAAAATTGACGTTCTCTTTCTAGGTGGAAAAGTGTTTATTTCTCTGAGGAATACACCTTGAACGTCTTGTTATCTCAGTGGTTACACATTTACAAGAGGGATATTCTGCTGTCGGACATCCTGAAAGCAACTTCGCTGCGACACCAGCGAGTGACATGGACCCACCTCACGCTGTGAGTCGCAGACAGTTTGTGCCAAAGTGGACATACACTGTAGTTTCAGTAGGCTATGAAAATGTAACGTTAAAAACTGAAGACTTGTCTTGCTCTGTTGGAGATTGTAAGGGGCACTTTATCAGAGGTGCTGAAGTTAACGTGTGTGGAATTATTCGTGAGCTTTCTGTCTGATCACAGGTGTTGTTGGTTAGTTTCGTTTTCCCCCGGCATGAGCACCTCCTCGTCTCATTCAGTTTTGTCTGTTAGACGGCGAGGGGATACTTCCAGCGAATCAGTAACATAATGCAGTATCGGGCATGTAGTAAAATATTATGAATTCTCTTTAAATAGGCTAATGACGTTAGTCTTTATTTCAGAGAACTCAGATATGTGGGAGAGATTCTGAATGTGCAGAAAGTTATTAGCAAGCATGTAAGGAGCCTAGCTAATAAGGAGCGCTAAGTTAATGTTAGAATACAGATGGGTTTTTGAGGCTAGCATGCTGTACAGCTACGCCACAGTTACACTGTCATTCTGTGGGAAACCCTGAGTTATGATAAGTTATTAACAGATGACCGAATAAAGTCCAGTCAATAACTGAATAAAAATGGATTAATTTATTACTGAGATGAAAAGGGGCCACAAACACATTTATAGGTTACTTCCCCACAAAAGAGGTGGTAAGACTTAATCATGTGTGTTGAGCAGGGATGATATTAAATAAGTTGATCTACAGGAGAAAAATATTTAAAAGCAATAAGAATGCCTGAGAGCCTCACTAGATTATATTCTATAATGATTATATATTTTGAATTGTCACCTGCCACCTGAATTTTTAGACATTGCCACCATAAATTGGTGCAGAAAAGGCAGAAATTGGAGCATTCACTTATTAGTTAAATATAATTACTTTTCACATGGCTTTTTTGTTACCTTTTCCATGTTTTTAATAACAATAGTAACAATAAAAAAATCAACAATATTCAGGGCAAATAGCAAACATCTTGTTTGATGGGGGGCGGTAAGGGACCTGGATAATGGATAGAGGGGCGCTGGCCCAAAAAAGGTTGAGAACCACTGCCCTAGGTGCACTGATAAGGTTTTACCAATTTCAAACTTAATATTGATTGCAAAATTCATGAATAGACCCAGCATTTGGATCTTTTGCACTATGGAGTGAGTATGGAGCAAATTAATGATGCCACACCGGGAAGCCCTGAACCACCTATGTGCATGATCCTCATCAAAGGAGAGATAGAGTAATTGTTGCAATGGTTGTTCCCCCTATCTGATCCACTTTTACTAAATAAATGGATCATAGCAGAATGAATGTGCACCCACTGGAGTTAACTGTCCTCTGATAACAGAAATATTAGTCGCTATTAGTCAAAGCTGTAACTGTGGAGTTTAAATGCCTTTACAAATCAGATAGCCTATGATTAAAACAACTTCTAGCTTATGTACAAACTGATAATAAAAACAATGTGACACAAAGCTGATCCCTATAGGATAGTATTATTTTCAAATAGAGTGCAAAATTGGCTATGAAGGAGGAGGGCATTCACTGCTTTGTTTAAAGGCTCTTCTGCAGAGTGAATTCTGGTCCGTATGGGGGTTTGCATCTGGGTCCTCTGACTGCAAGCCAAAGTTTTGACTAACGATGCTTCCCTGCAGCTCCAGCAGTCATAAATGCAATCTTCAGAATTATAAATCTTCATCAGATTGGATAGAGAACATTCTCAAGTGGTTGTGCTCGCAGAAAAATCTCATCTAAACCAAATTTGGAGCCCATTTCATCTCATGCTACAGCCTAGTGCCACACTTTCTCAAGCAGCCTGATTGTCTTTTGTTGTCAGCACTGTTATTTGACACAGAGGTAGGATAGCCAAAGCCCCACTCCTGCCTGCTCTTGTGGTGAAAGAAAAGAAGCCTGTTGCCTCTACCCTTTATTAATAGTCCATTATGTTGTAAGGTGACTGCTGTCCCTGAAACAAAGGTAGCCTGTCAACATCTGAGCACAGAGGCAGTGAAGCACACAAGTTGTCCCCTACACTGATGTCTTCCTGGCAGGCCACACTGTATGTCTGAATTCAGGCTTTGTGTGCCTGAAGGCCACTGTCTGTGCCTTCTCTGGCCGACTGTGTGCACTTCTATTGTGAGTGAAGCTAAAGGGAAACAGTCAGACAAATGTGACAACATGTTAATTAAAGTGTCTTCACTGTGTGTCAAGTGATAATGGCGTTGCATTTCAGATGTACACTTTGTGCTAAACATTTTTGTCCTTGTCCTACAATTACGAGACAAATACACAGAGAAGTATGGCAGTTGGAAATAACTTTATACCATTTCCACTCACTATTTTAAGTTTACAGTTTCTGCTCTTACATGTCAAATAAGTAACCACAATTGTTTTGTCTTTGAGGATGGAGCGCTGTAATAAACATGAACCCAATTTTTAAGGATTTAATGATGTCACTTTGGAGAAGTATATGATATAATTTGATGGATAGACATTTCATAATGGATTAAATTGTCATTAAGAGGATGCCCTTTAAAGCCCAAGAGACTCACGTCACATCAGATGTAGCTCAACATGCTTTGACCAGTGTTCAATATTTGTTTGCCCTTTTGAAAAAGCCAGTTAATGTTTAAATCAATAGTGACTGACTGCCAATTAGAGGTCTAGCCAATAACCGGAGGCATCGCTTTCATTCCCAAGACCTGCTGATGTCAAAGCGAAGGCTTAGTTCTCTGACTTGTAGCGGTGTGCTCTGACTTCCACACTCAGCACTTGCGCCTGTTAAAACACTAACGAATTTTATAGAGATTCAACATTACACTTGTTATTGATTATGTTTGGCTCTGACGCTGCAAAGCTTGCGGTCTTTTATTCCACATCAGCCTTGTCTGTTTTAGTTTAAATCACAGAAAGAGCCTCATTGTGCTACTCTCACCAGGACTTGTAGCAAGATCTTTGTCCTCCCTCTCTCACTGAATTTTCATTTTTAATTTCCTAATTGACTTTTGCTCCCAGTTTTAATACTCTCAGCACTACTTACTCACTTCTTAAAGTAAATCTGGCTTGGTGCTTTAGGAAAGATTACAGGGCATTAAAGCTTTGAATGCTATTGGAGCTGCCGTATCAGTGAATCCAGCCTTGTCTTTCCTAGTAGAGCAGGCCTGCCACATTTCCTTCTCAGCTGCAGGAGAGTAACTAGATAGTAAAGCAATTTAAATGCTTAGTGGGGGTTTGGCACCACTGGCATCCCTTTGGAGTGTCAGGTTATGGTGTTACTGCTCACACACTCAGCTCCTGGGTGCAGGGAGAGACAGTAGTGAGCTAGCGAACCTTGGGCCCAGCTGGAGGATAGAGCCTTGTCTGAACCCTGTTTATTAGCCTGGCACATCAGCAGGGTGACTGGAGCAAAAAATGTGGATGCTGTGATCTAATCTTGTTAATGGGCTCCTCGTTGTTCTTAGCATTACGTGTGTGTGTGTGTTTGTGTGTTTGTGTGTTTGTGTTCGTGTGTGTGTGTGTGTTTGTGTGTTTGTGTGTTTGTGTGTTTGTGTGTGTGTGTGTGTGTGTGTGAGAAAGCGTCCCTGTGTCTGGGCCTGCCCGGGCGGTCTTCATGTTTTTATGTGAAGGTGAGAGCAGCAGAGTGACTTTAAAACGAGCAGGGAGTCTGGCCACATTCTGACTACTTCATTGTTTCAGCGTTTCAGCAGGTCACGTCGTGCTGTCCGTGTTGCTTTCGTTTTCTTGCCTTATGTTTCCTTTCTGTTATCAGCATTACACATTCTCCAGAGTTTCTCTGGCTCCTTCCCTCCATGTATTGTGATATCTCAGCCCCCCAGCCACAATAAAAACCTATGTACACATTCTCATGCTCTGGGTACTGTGTCCTATATCCTCTGCCTGTCTGTGTATGTCTCCTCATGCTTATGGCTGTTGTTCTGTGTTGTTCACTGGTTGTTGTTCTGTCATTACATGCTCCAGATCGGTGGATTTGTGTTTTATGAGGATGTGTGCACAGGGGACTGACAGGTAAAGCACTGCTATTCTGTCCTGGCTCGGCGCAACATGCAGGAACCTCTCTCATGCCCTCAGCTGCCCCGACTCACCTTCACCCCCTCCTCCTCTAGTGCCTTAATGCCCCTGTAGTGCTTATCTCTCTTTCCCAGCTTTCGTAGACCCCGTGACTGTATAATTTCATGGCCTTTGCATGGCCTCGCCTCTCCACAGGGCAGAAGCGATCAGTGGGGATCTCATCTTAGTCATCAGCAGCACACTCAGTTTGTTGACCCACTTACAGCCAGGACTCTGCAGCTGAGTACGGCTGGGCTCGGCTAGAAACTGGGCTGCTCAGGAACCCCGCCTGCCCGCCCTCCGCAAGGCTTCACATGGCCCCAGTGCGGTCTCGTCTGCACAACTGATGTGCACCGAGCGCCAGCAGAAGAGCAGTACACTGAAGCGCTTGTTCTGGATTGGCATTATAACAAGACTTGACTTCAGGCTGTAGAAGCAGTGTTAGGGGGATCACTGCCTGGCAGAGCTCATGAAAACACTTCAACCTCTGACTTAATAAGGCTGCAGCCACCTTGTCAGTGTCAACTGAGACTGGAGCTGGTGTCGGGCTTAGTGCTGCTGAGAGGCAGCTGCTCGTGGCAGTGAGGGCTCACCGAGGATGGATGAATGGATGTTGGCACCCACAGACAAATACAGACGCATCCTCGTGATTGCATGGCTGCATGCTTCAAAATGGCTGTTTCCAAGAGTGTGGATGGGCGGTGGTGTGACACTGAGGATTGAGTATATATCTGTTTAAACACAGCATGTGATTTCGCTGATTAGTTGCTGCTCTCTGGTCGAGGGTGTTAATCAGCAAAATCAGCTGTCTGCGGCCGGAGTTAAGAGCTCTCTGAGGGACATGAAGCCCCATCCTTGCAGCTTAGCTTGTTTAACCGTGACAGAATCACAGGCAGACAGCTTTCCACCACAGATCTGTAAATGCAGTGTTTCTCTTTAATTTTCTTTTTTCCAGTTAACAATATTAGTTGCAGTAACCCTGTTCTAACAGAGACCTTATTATTACTGTGTTATGATGTAGAACAACTGTCTCATAATTATGCTACTGAGTCAATTCTACAGCAGTTTTCATATTTGGATGAGGTACAGCATTATTAACAATAGCTGTGCAGCCATTGTTTATTTGATTTCTTTGTAAACTTGCAGCCTGTACATTTGGCTTAGACTTTGCATTGTGCAACACTCCCTTGGCTTTGCTCTTTGTTCCAATGTCTTGCTCTGCTGCTTTGGCTCTCTCCCCTGCTATCTCTCTCATTTTTTATTTTTTTTTTTAACCTCTCTCACACTCTGTTCTCTCTTTGTTCACGCCGTTATTCATTGTTTGGTTTTGTTCACTACAGAGGCTTCAAGCCAGACAATGGCCTTGTTATCTATACTACTGTGGCCCACTGAATGTGCAACAGTTGGTCTTAGTGGAGGCTACACAGAATACCAACAATTCAGCACACTCACAGCAGGGCAGGGAGGTCACGCTGAGTTAATCAGAAATTCAGACTATACCATTTGTTTAACATTAGCGGGTTTAGGTTTCATGAATGTACTATAGAGAAGGTGTGGCTGCTGCTTGGCTTTCAAACACATAATATTCAGCATTTCTCTGTCCCTTCTCGCCTCCCTGCTTGTGCATATGTACTATATGAATGTCAATTGTACTCTCTACATGCATGATGACAGCCCCAGACCAGTGTCTTCAGCTCTCTTGTGTCTGCTTGTCTTTCTCTCTCTCTCTCTCTCTGTCTTTTTCTGTCTCTTTTTCTGCCTTGTATTTTGTTGCAGGACGCAGGCAGAGATGGCCCACACGTGTCGTGGAACAATCAACTTGGCCACAGCACATATCGACACAGAGGATGCCTGCAATATTGTCCTGAGCAGTGGCGGCCGCACTTACCACCTGAAGGCTAGCACAGAGGTGGAGCGGCAGAGATGGGTCACAGCATTGGAGCTGGCCAAAGCTAAAGCCATCCGCATGATGAACGATCAGTCTGGTAAGGGGAGCTGGAGCCAGCAGCTACTTATATAGAAACTTTAAGCTGCATGGCATGCTGTTTATAGTCTCTCAAGTGCAAACTGTGTAATACACACATGAGGCGCTGGTGCAAGACATTAATGGTCAGACTTTAACCTTGATAAACAAAGGCTGGGCTGATAAAGTCTTGGGCAAACATGCAAATGTGTGTTATGACTTTGTTTGTTCAGTTATTAAGATCCCTGTAAGGTTAAAGGTGTGGTCAACACTGGGTCAGCATGTTCAGCATGGTCCTCAGGCCAGCATAGACATTTGGATATATTTGATGTTCCACTGTCCCCTGGAACTTCATATTCTGCACAGCTGGTGTTTCAGCTCACGCCCTCCTTCTTTAATGTAATTCAGATTCCAGTGTGAGCCAGGAGAGGGCAGCGCCGTCTGCTCAGTCGAGTTGGAAAACAAGTATGGAGAATGCAAATGGTACTGTGAAAACCGGGGCTTCTATTCAGTCTTCTCCTGACAACAGAACAATCTCCTCTGCAAGAGTGACTTGTATGCTTGAATTAGGTGTTGCGGGTCGAAGGCTGTGGGAAAAGCCCAGGAGGACCGTTTTTCTTCATATTTCACCCTGGAATCATCCCAATGCCTCTCTGCCCCAGTCTTTTGCAGACAGGGTCTACAGAGACTGAGACAGGCTATATATTCCTCTGGCCTCCATTTGAAAGCTAGATCACTAAATATAGAGTGGGAAGGAATGTGAGTACTTTTTGGAACACCACTTCCAGTAAGCAGGAGAGAAATATTGCTGTATTTGTATTTTGAAAAGGTTAGACTTTTGAACTACACATATTTCACGAATATATAAAACATGCTTTCCAACAACAGTTTACACCAGTGTTTTCTTCTGGACCCATTCCAGAATCCAGCGAAAAATGATGAAATTCAGATATAAGCTAGAAATGTCTTTTTCAAAGAAAAAAACATACTCTATCTATTTGAAATGTAGAGAACTGATACAGTTTTCATGACCTGTTAACCACATATGAAATTTTGTGCTTTGAAAATGACAATCAAAGGCTTTTGGCCAGCTAGCCCTTGACCCACTGTCAATTTTAGCAAGCTGTTGAAATTTAAATGTAGTTTGTAGATTTTAACACTGTCATTTAGAATTTCTGAAACTATTTGCTAAATACTTTTAAACACAAAACTTTAAATCTCTAGTAACTGTTGCATTAGTGCTATAACTTCCTGCCATGGATTAGACTCTTATTGTATAAAGCTGTACATTGTTTGTACTTTGTTTAAGCTTTGACTCAGTAAGTGCTTTAAAGCTTAGAGAAAGAGTACATGTGTCTTTGTGTTTTTCTAACATTTCCTTTCACTACTAATCTATCTGTGGGAGGAGGATTTAAGAGAACATGAGAAAGGGGCACATTGTGTTGATCAGAAAATGAAGTATTGGTTAATACAACTTTGAGCAATGCTTTAATACCACAGTGAATGGCTATATATGATGTCAGTGCTTATCAAAATTTAATTTATGGATCATTTTGCTATTAGGCTCATTCTTTGTCCACTGTTAGACATACACGGATCAGTGACCAGGTGCCTACATTCATTAATTTGCTGCTCCTCTCTCTGTCTGTGGAACAAAGAGCTCCAGTTGAGACCTGAGGAGAGCACAGTGTAAACTCATCGTATGTGTAGATAGAGACCAGGTATAACTTGATAGCCTTGCCGTGGCTTGTTGTTGTTCTTCTGTCTTACGCAGACAGGAAGATTTTAAAATCCAATAATGCACTAAGACTCCTGTCTCACCTCGAATCTCAGGTCTCTCTTCGTCTGTGAGCCATGACATTCTTTTCTGTTTTGAAGTTACCTGAACCCCGAATCAATTACTTGAATTTCTTGTTAGTACTGGTGTCACATCTGCAGTCCTTTCCATTTATAAGCCTTCACTTGTAAATTGCCTGTCCTTCAAGAGCGCATCTTGTTCTAATTTAGGCTTAGATTGGATTTCTATCAGCTTACTGAAGCTGCTGCCTGCATGTGTTCAGCAGGTGGCAGTGTTCCCCCTCACTTCAATGTGACCTCTCCTCTGGGTTTGCCTGCCTTGTTTTTGCCACTGCCTGTGAAAGTGGGATCGCAGCCAGTGGATTCACTTGAATGGCTTGAATTTTGCGAGCCTGACATGCACTTTCATTTGAATTTCACACAAGTGAAAATGTGCTTAGATGGTGCAATTTTAGTTGAAACTGGGACGATTTAGTGGAAGTTGGTGGAAAAATTGAGAAATTTGTAGATGCTGGAACCAGTCATCCAATCAGTGGTTTCTGTGGGTCTAGCTGAGTTCAGAGAGATTTAGCTGAGGTAGGCATGAGAGGAACAGCAGCAGCTACAGATCCACAGTAGAGCCTCTCCTCCTGCACCTGACCCTGATGTTCCCAGAAAGCTGATGTGTATCTTGAGTTCTCAAACAACTGCGCATCGATCTGCATTAGCATTTGATCAGTAAGTCAGTCTGACAGTCATCCTTATTTAAACTGACTCTGGTTACTCTAGTGTGTGAGTAAACTGGTAGGCACATGATTTACTTGTTGGGTTTCAGTTATCGCATATATATTTACATTTATCCTTCTGCTAATGTTATTTTTTCTCTTACTACTTTTCTGTATCTTTCCCTTTAACTCTTTTATTTTAACATCCCAAGCTGCTGTTCTCTTTTTAAAATAAAAGGAAGTGCTTTTTCCATGGTCCTGAAACAGTGGGAATTATTAGGACTGCCTTACTTAAACAAGCTTTCCACCATTCCTCCTCTTTTCCTATCTCCTAACTGTCTCCCCCCAAGCCATCCATACACTCAGGCATTCGATCTTTCTCTCTTTTCCACTCACCCTCTCACTTGCTGTCTGGTTTTCCCGCCCCCTCCCTCCCTCCCTCCCTGCCTATCTCTCTCGTGCGCGCACGCTCTCTCTCTCCTCCTCTCTCTCAGTAAGCCATGTACTCTGCTTTTCATCCAGCGGGTTTTAGCCCTGAATGGAATGACCCTCTGGTTTTTCCAACTCTTCACGTGTTTTTTGGCTTAAAACATTGCTATTATCCTAAAAAGTCTGGGGACAAAATAGAAATGGGATAAGGCACGGTTTCTCAGTCTCTTGTAAGTATGCAGCTTTTCTTCTATTTGTGTGTGCGTGTGTGCGTGTATACATGTTCATCTGGTTAAGGTGATTAGATGCAGCTGTGTATAAATGTTTCCATTGTTAGACAGAGGCTGAATACTGTAGACATCTGTCCCAGAAATTATTCTAGCTCATTCAGGAGACAAACTCTGCTTGGAAACTGGAAAACATTGTAGAATTATTAAAGTATAAAAATGTTTCTCCATTAACAGTGAATACATTGATGAAGAATAGATTCAATTGATTCAATTGTTTTGCTCTTTTGTATACATTGTGAAAGGGTTGTAGGGCTGCGTTTATGCTTGTTGTACATTTGTTTTATTACACCTGTCTACATGACAATACATTCAGGCAGAAAACGAAAGAAAAAGAAAGTAACCTTTCCACAAAATGAATGCCTCAGTAAATTTGTGACTCACAACATGATTTTAATGATTTGCTTATAAAGTGAAAAATGGAATCTTTTGACAGATCTAGAAATAGATAGCTAGAAATATCTACACTTACTGTATTGATCTAAATGGAGCCAAAAACGGTGTTTTAAACGTGTTTTAAAGTGTTGTTGGGCAGATGGCACGCTTATCATCCTCATCAATTAGTTCTGCAGCGGCTGTGTATTGAATTGCTTGTCCTTGTTTGTCTTGGATGTAAAAGCGCGTGCCAGCTGAGGTCGATTTGCTAGATCAGCTCTGTCCCCAATGACGAGGGAGATGGAGACAAAGAGATCAGAGTCGGATTCAGTTTTGTGACATAACAAACATCTCTGCCAGATGAAGCCAAGCTCTATCCAGGGATCACAAACACTGAGGCTGTCCAAGTAGTCAACCAGCCAAAAATCATCCTCAGGGTTTCTATCTCCTTTTTTTCCCTTCTTCCTGTTTTTCAGCCACATTTAACTTCCTCCTCCCTTTTCTGCCTCTTAAATATGTTGTGAATGTAACAGCCCCGTCTCATAATGGATTTTACCTCTCTAAACTCACACTCCCTGTATAAACTGCATGCCTCCCCACCACTCTTCGCCACGACTACATCGATCTTGAAGTTACATGCCACCTTCTTCCTCTCCCACTGCTCTGACTTGCTCTTTGAAACTCCATTGTGTCTTTGTTGTTGTTTTTCTTAGAGTATATGTGAAACTAATCAAACCCATTGTCCTTTTCCTGTCAATAAGCATTATACAATAGGTTTTTAAGCCTACAGGGCCTCAGTGTTTTGCATGTTGAACACATGACAACTTTTAAATTGTAGCAACATAACATTGTGTAAGTAAGTGTTAACAAGTAACAGTTGAGTTCATTGTAAACATAATTAAACATTTTAGTGTAGTTTCTGTGAGTGAAACTTTAGTCCTGTTGTCTTTAAGCTTTCTGAGGATAAAGCTGTCGCCATCTTTGATGTGCACAGTTACAATGGTTATAGGTGTTGTTAATTGGACCAAAACTTGGATAATATTGTAGTAAATAATTAGAATTATCGTTTTCCTTTCTGCTTGGTTATGTACTGCATGTGTGAGTGCGTTCTTGTGGGAGTCTCACCTTTTGTTTCTTGCATGGGTGTTTTGGTATTAGACCTTTGTTACAGAATCCACTCTTCATCACTTGTACTAGTGTGCTGTCTTTTGTTGCATTGGGATTTGTCTGCTCTGTATGGCTCCAGTGTGTCCAATGACCCGCAGTATGCTGCATGAAACCTGAATTCATTATTAAGCTCATATTGTGTCCCAGTTGACACCTTCTGACGCACTGTAGAAATTGGGAACGCTGATACAGGCAGGTCATCAAAATAAAAATTAGTTAAACAGTGTGCAAGGCGGTCAACTGGGAAAATAGTGGTTTAGTGTTCACATTCACTTTTCCATTTTCCTGCTTTTTAATCCTCTTAATGGATTTCTGTGTTGTGACACCTCTTTTTCACTGGTCAGGTATTGCTCTTTGTGCCAACTTCTGCTCTTTTCCACACAGTCGACATAGTGTTTCCAACAGTACTGCGGTCTGCCAGAGTGGGCTGGATTTTGTTGTTTTGTTGTTGTTGAAAGGCCACAAGTGATGGAAGCTCTATTCTCTGTGGACAATATTAATTTAGACCTTCTCTCTGGTGTTTCACGCTAAGGGCCGTGAGAGATGAAAGTAAAAAGTATTTCTTACCGCCAAGCCATTTTGGCTCATGGTTTAATATTATCAGAATATTTTGAGTAAAGTCTGAACAGATGGAATCCCATTTTATATTTTGTCACTGTTGTACATTTATGAGTTTGTGAACACTGGCATGACACAAGTTCCTATTTAACGTTTTTAAACAAAATCTCATAATCATTCTGTAGGTTAGATGGTTAAAAACACTAAACAAATAAACAACCATACTATTACATTACCTACATTACATACATTAAGACATTTATAGTCAAGGTAGCATGTATGTTGACCTAAAGGATAGAAGTTTCTATTAAGGGAGTGTTCTCTGATATCTGATATCAAGCAATCTATGTAAATACACACATGCATTACAACAACTGCAAGGTCCATGTTGTTGTCACTTCAGGTATGCTTTACAAATACATGGACCTCTAGCAGTTTACTGTGAGATATAAAGATGATTACACGAGTGCTATAAAAATCTCAAGGAGGTGATTTCTTCCTACTGTTCATTTGAACATTTTGAACAACAGTTGATGTTCATGTAGGAACAGTTATGCTCTCAAAAAACAAACATCCTTACATTTGGACTGAGGAGAGTCAGACTTTGAAGTCCAAACTGTAGTATGCAGGTGTTTTGGGACTAGCCTACTATGATGGAGTTCTTGAATAACTTCTTGCTTCCAAACTGTAGTGTTATGGGCCTTTGTCTATAAAATGATTGGTTCAAAGCTCAGTTTGAGCTCACTGAAACTAGAAACCATACACTGAACAAAATTATAAACGCAACACTTCTGTTTTTGCCCCCATTCATCATGAGCTGGACTCAAAGATCTAAGACTTTCTCTATGTACACAAAAGGCCTATTCCTCTCAAATATTGTTCACAAATCTGTCAAAATCTGTGTTAGTGAGCACTTTGCCGATATAATCTAATCCACCCCACAGGTGTGTTATATCAAGATGATCAGACAGCATGGGTATTATACAGATGTGCCTTAGGCTGGCCACAGCAAAATGCCTTGATACTTAAATAGAATCTTTATTCAGAAGTTAAAATACTACTTACTCTTATTTGCATTATACACATTTTTATGATCATGCAAATTATTGCAGAGGGAACAGTTGCTGCAGGAGTTAAGGCAATTCTCAATAGTTCTGTATTTTTAACTACCATTACCTATACATGCTTCAAGACTGCAGGGATATTTTTGAGCCTTTAAACATCAAAATTTTAAGGGCACAACTCACAGAGGTATTTACAGTGCCAACACCAACAGCTGCCATGCGAAGATGCTACCTGGACTTGAGGTTATTTGCTGGTGATGAATATGTGCAATCAGGCTGGATGATTCATCGCCCCAGCGTATAGAGAGTCAGCTATAATTTCACTCTGCTACGTGGGGCACTGAGATGAAGTGTCTGTTTGGGATTACTACATAAATCATCAAGTTGATGCATGGTTTCTCTACTAAGTCAGTGCAGACTGACGCAGGAAGCAATTACTCTAAACTCTTACATTTGTGGTTAATTAAAGATCTCCCACCTCCTTTGGATAAGCAGGTTACTATCGCCACAGGAGGAATGCAGTCCATTAGGAGCCCTCAGTTTCAGACTTGTATTTTACTGCAGTTGATTGTAGTCTTTCTGGTTCATACATGCAAATTGTCTTCTGTTGCCTTAGTGACAGTGAGGCAGGACTGGGTCTGGCATGATGTCTTTTAGCATGGTCCTATAGCATTTATGGCTTCTGCTGCTGGAACTGACACAGCCTAATGTTTTAAATGGTCTCAAACTCTGATTGTGACTTCTAAAATGTCATTTTCCTGTTATTTCATTCCAACAAGGAAATAGTTTTCTTCAACAGAGCTGTTTTGAACTGGTTTTTAATGAGCATTCAGGCTGTGGGGAGTGTTTGGGTTCCTGGATATTCATGCAGTAATTGGCCTAATGAGACACCTTCTTTCTCTTTAGTTTGTCTTTCAGGTGGTTTGGCCTTCATCTGGCTTTCCTCCAGAAAATAAACAGGTCTTTGTGGGGTTGGAATTCTTCTTAACTTCAAAAGAATATCATGTAATGTTTGGAGCAACTTAGATGTCACTCATTAGAGCCCAGAGCATTATTATAATTTAGATGCAATACCAATTTACCTTTACACATACTGTATGTATGTAAGTGTTTTTATTACCTGATAGCACTGTCTATATGTACTGTATAATTACGACACTTAGTATTTTACAATGTGAAATCAAATACAGAAGCTTGAGAAAATATTCACCTTTAAATATATTTCTTATATATATCTTTTAAGGCCATTCAGCGCCACATGGGAATCTGATACCTTCAACAGTGACTTAATTGGTCATTGGTCTATATAATAATGATAATAACTAGAACTATTTAAATTAGCACTTTTCACACAACAGCTCAGTGTGCTGAATGACTGAAATCTAAATAGAAGAAAGAACAGAGTGTAAAATGCAGCCAAAAAAAGATGATATTTGAAAGGGCATTGATAAAATGAGCAGATAAATCACACAAAGCCTGCAGTTCTCACCAGTCAGGTTTGGCTCTCTTGCATGGTTAAACTTAACTGTACAGAGAGAAAAAACGAAGGTCAAGAATGAAATTAATTGAGGTTTCATGCTCCAGCAGCTCCTCGAACATGCCCCGGGACATTTAGGGGATGTTATTTATTTACAGTCCAACAATCTTTCCCTGTCAGCACTTCCCTCACCTCACTTACAATCCCTAGCAGCCCTCCCCTGTTGCCTGTTTCTGCTGTTATCAGATATTTTACAGAATCACTGCAACGCCGCAGACATGACAGTAGACAAGCTTTATGTGATACTGTAGCAGTGTTTTCAATTAAGGTAGGAACTTAGTATCATGTTGGCCTAATCTGTGCATTTCTATCCATGCTGTTACCCAAGGAAATGTTCTATAATGAAACAGTCACAGCTATACTTTTCTTGAAACCAAAATTCCTTCTGTTTTCTCTGTAAAAATAGATTTACAATGAGGGAGAGGATGCATTCATTTCACACATTTATGTGTGATGTTGCATCCAAGGTGTAGGGTGTCCTGGCCTACTAAAATACACTGATTATTATCAGTAACACCTAAAGAGTGTGTACTCTGAACACTAGCAATAGCCTTAATATAATTTAAAAATGGCCCTCTGAGGCCATGTTTACAAAGCTTAGTAATTAAAACCAAAGCTAGGCACTTTGATAACAGCCAGGGTCAGACACATATTCAAACACACTTAATCTAAAACAATTAATCCAAAACAGTAAACTGTCACATTTATTTCAATGTTGACAAATGCAACTATAAGTATTCTTTAAATACCTCCGTGCATGACATTTCCTTTCTTGTGCTGGCTTACTTTGTATATGTTTGTCTGGATTAATTATAGTAAAACCAGAAAAAGATTTTGGACTTTTAGAGTTTGAGCTGATTAGTTGGTTAATTGGATGTACAATTAGATGGCATTGGTTGTTCTAGCTATTGTCAGTCTAAGTAGACTTTATTTACTAAAAACTGAAATGAAAGTATATTTCAGTAAGAATATATTTGTGTTAGATTGGCAAGAGGCTCACAATGCTAGTTATTTGATAAATTTGGTTTATCATCCAGGCTTAAGTCTGGGTGAAATGTTGTCACGATAATATTAAGGATATTTTCTGATACAAATACATAATCACAATATCATACAATCACATACATGTAAAATAATCATGGCTATCAGGAGATCAAACTCTTCATACTGCATATGTCAAACAAAAAGTTAAAAAACTAATTTTTACACGTGTTATTATAAATGCTTTGACTAGCACAAATTGTGAAACAGTAACAGGATATGGTCATACTGTTTATTATGTTGTCACTGCAAGTAAATAAACAATATTGTTGTGCCAAGTTCTGCATGCCCGCCGAGAACTACATGCACCTCGTGGGAGGTAACACTCATATATGCTGAAAAAACGGGACGAGATGGATGCAACTCTCGGCAGGTAGCCTACAACATCTGTTCTGCCGAATAATGCATCCACCTCTTCAGGGGCCTTTTCCAGACACTTTGCTGTGCACATGCTCACCACATACTTTTGCTGAATCTCAAGGAATGCTCCTTCTACTAAGTGTAATAAACTATTAATTATTGTAAACGTTCATAAAATATATACTTTGAATCATTTATCATCATTGATATACCCCACAAAGAATATTTTATTGTTTTTAAACACTACTTGGAGATGCATGCAATTCTCGGCAGGCTTGCAGAACTGCACAACACCGGCCCTACCTAGAAATGTGTGTGTTCATGGTAGTCCACATTTAACTCTAGGGGCAGAGAATTATAGTTCAGGTGGCCAAGGTGACCTTGATTTGCAGTACAGTGTGATATGTACGCTGGCAGTAGCACTGAAACAATTCCCTTCACTTGCATTGAAAAGGAGGGAGTGAAGTTTGTTAATTTAACCTGGGGCTAACTACAGTATGAATTGCGTTACGTTGGTAGTGACATTGACCTCTCTGTGGGAGGTCAGATTGGAAGTAGTCCAGTGGAACGTGATTATTATAAAGAGATTCTGACAGAGGAGGGACACGTCAATTAGTAGGAGAGGAAATAGACATTTTATTGTATTTGACCATTTGCCCTTGGTGTAATCTGAGTTAATATGTCACAACTTAATCTGAAATCTTTTCCTCCCTCATGTCTCATCATACATAAGGTCCTTTTGGTGTCCTTTTTGAAGCAGCATTGCCTTTACTTAATATCATCTCTGCCATTTCCCCAAATAGTTGACTTTCTCTGTCAATCTACAAAAGCAGCAGACGGGGGGTTAACAGAGAGGAAGCAATGCATTCTGGTCTTAGTTGTGTAGATGACTGCTGGCTGCCGAGTCCTATCTCCTCTCTGCTTCACTCTCTCCCTCCCTCCCTCTCCCCCTCCCTCTCCATTCTGCACTGCACGGAGAGAAGCATGTGGAGGAGAATTGTGAATGTGTGTGTCCCAAGTGCGTGTGTGTTTCCGGGAAGAAAGGGAAGCAATGCAGGAGAGTACATAGGAATTACAATAGGGAGCGCCTGCATTGCTCCCCTGTCTGTGTACTGTATGTATGTATGTATGTATGTGTGTGAGCGTGCAAGTATGTGTGTGCACTCTGCAATGCTGAACAGGGCAAGTCGCTGCCTCAGCCCCCCCCTCGCTGGGATTATGTAGTGGCCCGTGGCAGCGTTGCGTCTCAGAAAGCGTGGAGTGGGATCAGGCCTGCTGAGAGTGGGATGAAGGGCCGGAGCTGCTGGGACCCAGGGACGGTCCGCTCCCTCTGCAACTCGGGCTGCCTGAGTAAACTCAACCAGGGTCAGTACAGCTATGGCTAAAACTATAACACAGGAGCACGGAGCTGCCACACTCCTCTCCATCTGTCCAACGACAAAACCTTCCTCATCCTGCTATCTCCTCCTCATCGTACGCCTGAATGAGAGATAGCTGTCATTCCTTCATCCATCTTGCTCTCTCGGGCGTCTGTCATGGTCGCTCACATTTCTGCAGCCTCCCTCAGCAATGCAGCGCCTCATGCTGTAAAAAGAGCAGCCTGTCCTCTACCCTGCACTTCTCATTGCATGCAGTCTACTTCTCTCTTTCCCTTCTTTCTCCCGTGCTGCTCTCGCTCAGACTCATTTCCTCTCTTTTCTTTGCGCCTGCTCCTCCTCACATTTGCATATGGAGGAGTCAGAGCCTGCCAGGCCTACGTGTTGTGTCTGTGTCTCTGTGTTTGCATATTAAAGTGTGAAGAGTTTCTCGCATTATCAGAAACTGTAAAATGTGACATGCTGTATATCCCAGGCTAGAACCTGTCCCTGAACGCAAATGTGACAACAGGACATTTCATATAATGTATTATGGTGCTGTGGGGCAGTAACTAAGGACCACAGATTAATAGGATTTTTGCACTGTTCACTCACAAGCAGTACTATCCTGCATAACATATTGTCCAAATGGTAAAGGCTTTTGCACAGAACAAATCAATATTCTATTACTGCTCATGGCAGGTTAATAACATCCTATACAGTATGCTTCATGGTGTCTCTATATGATTATGTAGTTACCCTTGGAAGAACAAACGAATGTATTAGCTGTCATTGTCCTCTCACTGTCTCACCCTGCCGTTCTACCTCTCTCACTCACATGTATGGTTTTCTTGCTTATAGCAGAGTTGGACAATATTGGGTTGAACAGCTGTACTCTTAAGCCCCGGGCTCTCTGTCTCTTCACTTCGCCTGTTTGTTCACTGAAATGAGTTTGGCATAGGTGGTATGGGCCATGTTGTTTTAAGACTTTTCACAGTAGGCTTCTGCTCACTGTACTCTGTATGAATGTTGGGATGTGATTAAATTACACAAAAAAACAAGTGAGTCAGAACCAACACATCACAACTCTGAACTCTGAAATCCTCCAAGGACACAATAGTACTAGCTGTTGTCTTATCGTGACTCAACATAATGTAATAGATCAAAAACCTTCATAACAACGTCCTGTATGTAACAGTGGTAATATTAAAATATGAAAGTGCTCATGTATAAACGTATGTATAAACACTTACGAGTTTATACTGGTGTTTCCCAAATCTTGAACAGCCTCCGAAGAGCCAGCCTGTTGTGAACATGTTTGAAACATTGACAGAGAAAATACATTTGACATGCTAAACATGTGGATTTAAGATATTTTTATACAACATGTGGATTTGGGACATTGATACAAAAATGTGGCTCAACTTGCTGGTTTAGATTGGAAGTGATTGTTTTATTATGATATGTGAATAAATGTGACTAGTAATATAAGACACAAGTTGCTCTAGGCCACTTTCTTTCTTTCTTTCTTGGTGCCTTTGTGTGAAATTAATATGAACATTTGTAATGTAAAGATGTCTAAATAGCTTTTTTTCTAGATCGCCTTATTCATTATGTCCATAAACAACCAGCTGTTAGTACAACTAACAAATAAATGAACTAATAAAGATAAACTCTAAACTAACATAGATAATTATATGGGTGTAAATCAGAGCCCAATGTCCAAGCAAATAGCATTACCAAGCAAATAAATCAAAATAAAGACCAGTTTTTGTTAGAACATAGTTTAATGACAAAGTTCAGTAACAATGGTTAAGCGGTGGCTCAGGGCCAGTAGAAACCACTTTAGCTCGGTATGTTTGAGAGCTCGTTGTTCCAACTGGGGCACTGTTTAAAAAGTAACAAATAAAACAGCCTGAATAATATGATGCCTTTCAGTGTCGCAACTCCCCACGATGGAGAACTCTGGTAGGCACGCACATGACAAACAATCATAATCTGGCTGACAGCCATGTCATTGTGACTGTCATGAAGGCAGCGCTCCAGTTTTAGGAAGAACTTGGGATTAGTGAAAAATAGGAGAGAAAAACGGCAAAAGAAAGAGTGCAGTTGTTGCTTTATGTAAGGATAAATTCTTTATGCTAACAATCCTGATTGGAATCTGACAAGCCTCTGAAACATTTTATGACTTCTATCTAATTAATTTTAAATGGTAGATGTGGGGGCGGTGGTGCAGTGGTTAGCACTGTTGCCTCACAGCAAGAAGGTTGTCTGCCTGCGTGGGTTCTCTCTGGGTGTTCTGGCTTCCTCCCACCGTCCAAAGACATGCGGACTAGGTTGATTGGTGACCCCATATTGTCCTTAGGTGTGAGTGTGATTGGTTGTTTGTCTATGTGTGGCCCTGCGATGGATTGGCGACCTGTCCAGGGTGTACCCCGCCTTTGCCCGATGTCAGCTGGGATTGGCTCCAGCCCCCCTGTACGCAGGATAAGCAGTTGAAGATGGATGGATGGTAGATGTGGAAGTATGGGCATATATCTACTCTATGTTCTTGTAACATGAAGCAGCACCCAGAGAGAATGCCTGTCTCTTATACTCTCTTATATGTTGCCACACTGGGATCAACACAGAAAAGTGGGTACACTTTTGGCCCTGTACCTGGCCATTCACATCATTACATTCATATCTACTTTTGTCCCTGTCAATTATAAAAAATGTATTTATGAAATTGGACATTTGATAATTGGTGGCATCTGCAGTCAGACAATGAAAGTTCTCTTACCCTGCATACTGGGTAGGCTGCTATGATGAACAGAATTATTGTGGAGTGGTTTGTGGCTCCACTACCATGTGAGATTCCGCATCACTTTGATAATCAATTCTCAGTGAAGTATGTCTGTGTTTCTGAGAATATAAAAACTTTGTCAGTGTGCACAGGCAGTTGACATTTTACTTTTATACCTCCCTTGTTACAAACTCATGCTGTATGCATTTTTAGGGGTTAGAGCGCAGGGTCAGCCCCTTGAGCTCCTGCTATGCACTCATCATTTTAAATTTTTCAAATATTAATGCACTTAACGTAAGAGACACCTCTACTCTTGCTCTGTGAAGGCAGTCCCCTCTTTTCTTTTTTGATGGTTACCTTTATGGCTCATTATCTTGCAGCGCTGGCACCTAGACAATTATCATGATGAATCACGATCTTGCTGTGTTCCAAGGTTACTGACTCATGGAGCTAAATCTTTCTACATTATTAGGGTGAGAGACAGTTACAGTAACAATGAGCTCTTATCAATGGCATGAACAGTCAAATAGGAGATCAAAATGCTTGTCAAGCTATTAAAACTAGTTTGTTAAGTTTTGTTGAGTTGGAATTGCCATTGCAGTGCTTAGTATGAGTGGGTGATATGGATAAAATACTTTGTTAGGATTAATTTTGATCAAAAACTAGCAGGTCGACAAACATAGTAGTAGTAGTAGTCCAACTGTGTACCCAGAATGCCAGCTCGCCCTTCGTCTTGCAGCCTTTTATTTCTCGAAGCTCTTGCCATGTCCGGGAGCCTCTTACTTGGTCACTCTTGATTTTCTCTTCTTCCTTCATCACCATCCTCTTCGGTCTCTTCGTCTCTGCCATTAACTAATGTTATGTCCATAGAGGCTGCTAAGCCTGGCTATGTTGCCCGCTCGCCCAGCTCCAGCTCGACACCGGCTGCGCTCTTCCGCTGCAGAGCAATATAGTTGCTTGAAACTGGGCTGGCAAGCTAGACCGCAACGTCAACTCAAGATTTATAGCTAGCAGCTAAACCTCTGTGAAACCTCTGGCTGATTTTGCCGGCAACACAGGCAAACATCAGCTCAACAAAACAAGACATAGCAAGCCAGCTAATAAGTTATTATTTGCCATATATCCATACTGATAACACCGAGCTAGCTTCTTCTAAAGTACATTCTACAATATAGACTTTTTGCTTCTTCTTACAGCTTGCTTGCTGAAGAGCTGTGTTGGTGCCATAAACCATTCTCACGTGCATGTGAAGGCAATTTAAATCCAACATGGGAAAGACAGAGAGCCACTAAAGAAAAAAAAATGCTATATACAGACCGCATTACAGAATGTATTGAATGGCTATTACAGAAAAAGCTTCGACTGTAAAAATAGACTTTGGTTTCATGAATGTTTTGAAGATCCTAACTTTAAATGTGTAATAATACTGTAACTCAAAGATGTGTTACTGTATTTTAGGTCTCACTTGTAGTCACGTTTTTTTTTTATATTCCAGCCATGTTTTATATGAAGTAAGGTAGCTGTCAACAGACCATCCTCCTCTCACAGCTTGAGCAGCTGCTTGCTTGCACGTTAATGAAAGATTTATGTGTGTTCATGTATGCTTACCAGTCTTGTGTGCATGGGTTTAGATTAAGTTCTTTGCCAGTAAAAACTGGTAAATACAGGCTTCACATTTTGCTTTTGATAGTCCCTCTTGAGCAGCAAACTTCCTGTCACAGTGACCAGACTTGTGCAGATGAGCTCAGTTAGTATTCTGAGGTTGTAGGATAATTAATGACCTTAAACTTCAGTTATGCCATAAGCAAGAGCCATTTTCCTCACATAGGTTTGATGCACCAGCTGGGAATTTAGAAAATGTATTCAGCATACCAGAATATAAATCTGCAGTTTAGTAGTCAGCAGACGGATTGTTTTTCTTTTTGTCTATCTTAGCACCTTATACAATAGTACTGAATTAAAATTTAGTTGCTGCAGTTTGCTGTTAATGTTTTCTTTTGTTATTTGCTGCTTTCTGAGAATGTTCGATTGGATACACGGCCAGAGCTGTACTGCAGAGCTGTGGGACAGTGATGAGTTGCACTGCACTGTTTCTCATTTGCTTGTGGAGAGCTGAGCGCTGTGTTACTGGGTTTAACCTGCTGTCTCCTCTGTTTGTCTCCTTGTGATGTATCTCAGGGGAGGTATGGAGCCAGTTAGCAATTACTGCCCAGGATTACACTCCTCTCCTCAGGGACGCATGCTCGCTTTTCATCTAGCTTCTCTGCTCTGTTTCTGATATACTTCTCATATATTCTCTTTCTCGTGCGCACTCCATCAAAACAGTCAGCTGCAAAGTGGTCATCTCCCTCTCTCTTTGCTGTCAGTGCTGAAATAAATCTTTTCCAACCACAGCTACAAGCTCTTCTCTGTGCTAAAAATACAATAATCTTCAGAT
>NC_060170.1:22878712-22946258 GCF_021292245.1 Micropterus dolomieu | reverse complement strand
TTACAGAAAAAGCTTCGACTGTAAAAATAGACTTTGGTTTCATGAATGTTTTGAAGATCCTAACTTTAAATGTGTAATAATACTGTAACTCAAAGATGTGTTACTGTATTTTAGGTCTCACTTGTAGTCACGTTTTTTTTTTATATTCCAGCCATGTTTTATATGAAGTAAGGTAGCTGTCAACAGACCATCCTCCTCTCACAGCTTGAGCAGCTGCTTGCTTGCACGTTAATGAAAGATTTATGTGTGTTCATGTATGCTTACCAGTCTTGTGTGCATGGGTTTAGATTAAGTTCTTTGCCAGTAAAAACTGGTAAATACAGGCTTCACATTTTGCTTTTGATAGTCCCTCTTGAGCAGCAAACTTCCTGTCACAGTGACCAGACTTGTGCAGATGAGCTCAGTTAGTATTCTGAGGTTGTAGGATAATTAATGACCTTAAACTTCAGTTATGCCATAAGCAAGAGCCATTTTCCTCACATAGGTTTGATGCACCAGCTGGGAATTTAGAAAATGTATTCAGCATACCAGAATATAAATCTGCAGTTTAGTAGTCAGCAGACGGATTGTTTTTCTTTTTGTCTATCTTAGCACCTTATACAATAGTACTGAATTAAAATTTAGTTGCTGCAGTTTGCTGTTAATGTTTTCTTTTGTTATTTGCTGCTTTCTGAGAATGTTCGATTGGATACACGGCCAGAGCTGTACTGCAGAGCTGTGGGACAGTGATGAGTTGCACTGCACTGTTTCTCATTTGCTTGTGGAGAGCTGAGCGCTGTGTTACTGGGTTTAACCTGCTGTCTCCTCTGTTTGTCTCCTTGTGATGTATCTCAGGGGAGGTATGGAGCCAGTTAGCAATTACTGCCCAGGATTACACTCCTCTCCTCAGGGACGCATGCTCGCTTTTCATCTAGCTTCTCTGCTCTGTTTCTGATATACTTCTCATATATTCTCTTTCTCGTGCGCACTCCATCAAAACAGTCAGCTGCAAAGTGGTCATCTCCCTCTCTCTTTGCTGTCAGTGCTGAAATAAATCTTTTCCAACCACAGCTACAAGCTCTTCTCTGTGCTAAAAATACAATAATCTTCAGATTGCATGTGTATTAAGACTGGCAAATTGCAATGAATATCTGATAATATGATTGTTTTAATACTGGTATACTGTATATCACATATGACTGCAAAAGCAAAGTCCCTTATTGTATTGTATGTTACATGTTTATTTCGTACACCGAGCCAAAAGCAGTTAAATACAGCCCTGCAATATATTTGAACAATTTAGGGGGGGGTGATGGGGCAGTGGATAAGATGCCTGCCTTTGGTGTGAGAGACCCAGGTTCAACTCCCTACTGTGACCCATCCACCATTGTGTCCCTGAGTAAGACACTTAACCCCTCTTTGCTCCAGAGGCGTGCGACCTCTGACATGTATAGCAATTGTAAGTCGCTTTGGATAAAAGCGTCAGCTAAATGAGTAAATGTATATGAATGAGGGTAAATAATATTCGAGTAGAATTTATTCAGCTCTGGGTCACTATATTTACAACTAATTTGCAACAGAAAATAAGTTTTGGAGGTTTTTATGTATTTTTTTAAATCACCATTGTTAGGAAACTTCTGGCAAGTCACACATTTTAGATTAGTATTTAAGTATACTCTATTTCCCTTTTTTTTTAATGGTATAATTTGGGCACTCACTGGCCCAAATCCACAGTGAATTGAAGGATGACACACAGCATGTATACGTTATTAACATTTAACCTAGAGTTATTCCCTAAGCTTAACAAAGTGCTTTTGTTGTTTAGACTGAACCTCATGCGATGTGATCCCAGTCTCTGGTGTCTTAGTTTCTGTGCTGTGTACACCCATTATCCTTTTCGACTTTTATGTGATACGTAAATGTAGCGCTTCTCTACAAAAAAACATTGCCTGTGAACATAACATTTGTCAACACAACATAACTGGAAGACAGATTAGTACTAAATAAATGGAATTTCTAGGAGATGGGGAAGGATTTATTGCAGGGATGTTGTATTAGACTGCATTTTTTTTAGCTGGGTATACTATACCTTATAAACTTGTCTTGAATCTGCTTGGATACCCATTCATCTCTAAAACAAGGTGGTCTATGCACATAAGTGACATGTGGTTGGTGACAGCTATGCATGTGAATTTACTCTACAGTCCACAGCACCGTGGTGCCTCTAATCTGCAAAAATCAACTGTCATAACCATTAGAAATTAAAGTAACAATCTTAATTTTCTGACACTAGTTTCCCTTCTGATTAGGCCTTTCACTGTCTTTAAATACCATCTTTAATCCAGAGGGGTAGTACATTTTCTGCCATGTACTTGGCCTCTTGACGTGCGCATCTTTCTGCCACAGGGTGACGTCTTGTCAGCCAGAGGCCTGGCTCCACTGATCTGACATCCTGTCCTCAGGGACGAGCAGACAGATGAGCCCTGACGGTGGGATAGGGGAGAGACTACTGCTCTCCCAATTACATTCTCCCGCATCCCATCCTCCTGCTTTCTCTCTCTCCCCCTCATTCTTTTGTGCAACAACACTGAGATGGCCAATAAGAAAGGAGTGAAGGGCGATGAAGCTATGCACATGCTGAGGAGAAAGATGGATGTGTTTACATGTTGAGAATTGTTGAGCTGTGACCTGTAAACTTGTATCCCAGCTTACCTCACACACAGATATTTGCTTAAATTAGATTGTGTTCTGATGAGGCATGGTGGGAACTGGAAACAGGCATTTGTGTCGGTGCAGCGTGTTCTCCAAGGTGGTAGGATGTGGGGGAAGGGGAGAGGTAGTCCGCCCTTGAGGCATGACTGGCGTGGTAATGGGCTCCTGGCCTTGGTGTTGACTTCGCTATAGAGAGCCATCCATCCACATCTGTTGTTGGGGAGGAAGGGGTTGAAAATGTGAGGGGGCGCGCTAGGCGGTGACTCTGATGCACGGACAGCATAGATTAGCTATTTATTGACCCAGTCTTCACTTTTTATTCCAGTCTGAGTGATATACAGGTGATACAAAATGTTTAGACATCTTAAAGGGTTTTCATCTCCAAATTTCAAACTTGTCCGGTATTGCTTGACATTTTATTGACACTATGTGGATCTGGTTCAGTGAACCAAAAGGACACTGCAGAAAGGGCATTTCTGACAAACTTGTAGAGGCTTCATTTTAGATCTAAAAACACCATGTGTCCTGGTTTCTCCTTGTGGTTGAAGGGTCTCTATACATTCGAGCCAAGGGCCAGAATGTGTGTTCTTGCAGCTGACAACTTGTTTCAGTGAGGTTTTGCAAAGAGAATTAGTTTAGCAGGCAACGTGCTGTAAGCAGAGTCTCTTCTAAATAAATATGCCTTGGTACATGTGACAGTTTATTTTTAAGTGGCTTTACTTAGAGCTGCTGAACTCATTGGCAGAATGAGGGTGAATAATGAGAGCAATGCCTCACTGCAGTGCTGCAAATGTATTTACTAGCCATGTATTTTAGTTTACTCTTAAACATCACAGCTGTAAATGTTCTTTAACATTGGGGGGGGGAAGCATTAGTGTTATGTTACCGGCTTGTCTAGGGGTGTGGGACGAATAAAGAGACAAATAACCGGGTGGAAAAACCAAGGATGACTCAAAACACGTGTCAGGTTAATGTATTTATTCTCAATCAAAGTAACAAAAAAGGCATTTAATCTCTTAGTCTACACGGCTCCCACCGCGCTGGGGAAGCACACATGGAGGTAACCCGCTGCTCACCACAATGGCTTCCACTGGTCAGGAACGCCAGGCTGACGACTACCTCTATGGAGTCACCAACCTCACAGTGCGAGGCGAAGTTGTGAACGGCACCCAGCAGGTCATATCCTACGAGGCACACAGACTGATGCAAGCAACCAAGGAAGGGTGAGTGAGGGAGACCGAGAGCGCTCTACCGGCTCAGCTTATACGGCCCACTAATTGCCGCTGATCAGCTACAGCTGCGAGTTCCACCCAGCGTCACACTCAGGATACAGGCACACACCTGCAGGAGAGAGACAGACACACCCACAGCAACACAAACACAGCACACAGACCTCACGGGTCGTAACAATTAGCTTTAGTGTTTTCTGGGAACACGTTCAGCCATAGTACCCCATGAGCTTCTTGTTTTTTACTCACAGCACCTCTGAAAACACCACCCAGTGTCCTTCCAACAGTATATGGCATATTATCCTAATGTTATTGAGACCCTACTCTGCAATTTCACATCTCAAATGTGGACGTGATGCAGAGCACAGTGGTAGAATTTACTGCTACACAGTTGGCGGTGACTTTGCCATTCAGTGACCTTGGTTTTCCATCAGAATATAAAATGATGTCATATTTTTGTTTGATTGCATTGAGGGGTTTCCAATGTTAAATTATATGCTCCATTTGGTACACAACTTAGAACAATTTCAAAGAAACGTGAGAGCAGGATTCATTATGTCCTTGCACATTGCACACTCTCAACAAAGCCAACATTTGGCCCTGAAATACCCACTTTAACAGGAGACAGCACCCAATTGCTATCTCCAAAAAGGGATATGTGTAACTTTCACTTTCATAATAATGATAGCCTGGCCTGCTTTGCAAGAAGTTTGCAGCCTGTAAAGAAACCAACTTTCTGGTTTCCAGCATTTCAGATTTAATGTACACTGATTAGTTAGTGAAATGTATGGGGTTGATTGTTCTTATGTAGTTTGTATGATGCTTTGGCAATATTGTTGTTACACATTCATGCCAATAAAGCTAATTTGAATTTGAATTTGATTAGTTGTTTGTTCATGTATGACACACAGTCTCCTGCTAATGCTTGAGGAAAGTTGCTTTTCACCACTTTGGTCTTTCAAAAGTTGCACTAATGGACTTAATTTGACAAGTACATACCAAAGATAATTATAATACTTGTCACATCCAATGCTTCTAAATAGATAAATTCAATGTAGATACAATTTAACTCCAAATATCTAGTTATGCTTAGTCTACAAATCTACCTTCAGGCCAGACTGTAGTTGTTATTTGATGCCATTTTTAGTATCTCTAGAAACAGTTTTTCATTCATTTTCTGGAGACACCGTGAAATTGAAAATTTCAAATTCTGTGTCCTTGGTGTTAAATGACAAATATATGACAAATTATATTTACAGTATATTTAAAGTATATGAAAAATCTAATTATCTACCCATAGAGCATTTTAATATTTTTAAAGTCTAATTTTGAACATAAATTTTTCAAATCAAATGTGATTTGGGGCAGTCTTGTTGTTGCCTCGTGGGAGGAAGTTCAAAGCTACACTAATTTATCTGTTTAAGGCTTTCATGGTCAGACATTTATCAATTTAAGGCTTATTTTATTATCTCTCCAACTCTCTCAGAGCTTGCTCTTTGGCTTCCTCAAACCTCTTTTACAGTCTCTTGCTTTCCTTTGCACTGCAGCTGCCCGCCTATCGACACACTAAAATTCAGATCAGTTTGATTACTACTACTACTCTGGGTGGATGGAAGTGTCATTTTCTGATCCATGTTCCCTTTAAGTGTTATTGCTGTTGTACGGCTGTTGACCTTTGGCTGGACTGGTTTGCTTTTGTCTCTCATGGCCAGACAGTTGTCTCTCTCTGAAAGCCTATTCAGCATGTTCACACGTTACCTCGGAGGTTAGAGTTTAGTGGCCTGTGTTTTTCTGCTTCTTCCTGGCTGAACTTTGGTTATCTTTATGTTGATATGGTGAGAGATTTCTCCCCCTTGCTCACCCTCCCCTGGTTTCTTATGTTCCACCCTCGCTCCTCTTGGTGCTTATTCATTTTAGATGAGAGGACTTCACCCCATCTATTTTTGAGGTGTGTGTGTGTGTGTGTGTGTGTGTGTATGTGTGTATGGGTGTATGTATGGGTGTGTGTGTATTTTTTTTTTTTGTGCATTAAATTTATTGATCGGAATTTAAAGAGAATCTCAACAAATCTAACCTAAAATCCAAAACAATTTACATACCCTAGCTTTAAAGCAATCATGTTCACGATCATAGTTTAGCGTTTAGCAATGTATCCAGTAGACGTTGAAACATTTTCGATGGTGGACCGACTGATTGACTTCCCTAAAGCCACACGTATGGCAAAAAATCACTATTAAGTTTTCATAATTCTTTGACCGAATTTAAGGGATTCTCATCAAAAATGTAAATGTGTTTGTATGAAACAATATATCATTATCAGATGTTCTTTAATTTTCGTTAGGCTGTACTCTTGATATTGTCAAGCCAGCTCTACTTAGTCCAGTGCAGATTTATCTCTGTTCTGCTTGTTTCTCAGTGGAGCTGGACCATAGACTGTATTAAAAAAAATTGGATGTTTCACTGGACAATGATCCCGGTCAATTGCAACCCACACTACCAGCATCCCCCAGGAGGAGATCCATGTTGTACTTGCATGATCTAAATGGACATGACAGAGGTGATAGCCTCTTCCACTGTGAGGTCACAGCCAGCTGCCATATTCTAGGAGAAAGTGTTGCTGTAGTGCTGCCTCTCACCGAGACGTGACAGTCTCTGCTATCAGCTACACACATAACAGACCTTTTCAATGTGTCAAAGCATACTCTGCATGGTGAAGAGTAGAAGACAGCACAACAGCAGTTTCTAGACATTAGAGCATTAGAGGGTCTGCAGGTGGATTAGAGGGTGGACAGGCTTTCTCTCTGCACTCAACCCTTTAACCTCACTATATCAGAAATGTATTTTCCTTGTTGAGATAAACAGTATCCTCCTGCTACTCTCTCCCTCCATTTTCCTCTGATTTCTTAGTTTTAGTATCAGCGGTAGTTCTATTAAGTCAGTTCAAAATCCATCATGCAAGTTCCAGGTGTTTTGCTAGAAAAATACCTTTTATAATAAAATGTAATCTTCTATCTGATTTAGTTGAAACATCAAGACTTCTGTCTTCTTTTTTTGATTTGTTCCTTTTATGACATCACTAGGCTTTTTATGGACCTTGGTCTTACCTTTGGGGTATTTCTGTCTTTCTGTGTGTGTGCTTGTGCTTGCAGTCGACGTGTGTGTATGTGTGTGTGTGTAATTTGTGGGGCTGACGCTGTAAGACTGTTCTTGTATGTTCTGTTAAAGCTTAAGTAACTTCTCTTTAGTGACATCTTAGTGAAAGGCATCTGCTACTGAAAAGGCTCATGTGTATGGAAAAGCTGTCTGTATTCAAATGCACATTTGATAAGCTTCTAAGGACTTCTACACTCTCTCGCTAACCAAAAAAACCGACATGGTAAAATTACGTCGGTTAGAGGCTCCTGTCCAATTAACACAAATTGCGTCAGTGGTACTAATCACTGTGAAATGTTTTGTTGTCATAGGAAAAGTAATTTGTCATTTTTATCATTTAATCATATTTTTGTTTTTTGCTCAGTTTCGTTATTTAACACATTATCAAAACATAGAAATGAGTAAACAACACTTTGTGTTTGTTATGGCTGCCTGTTGTCTTCACCACCTTAGCTTGGGAAGGTATCTCTAATGGGAAATATCTGTATCATAAAAAGGGGTGTGTGTGCATGTTTTGCAATTCAGCAGCTACGCAGTTCGATATGTTGCATAAAGTTTCCCAAGAAAAACCTTTCTAAATTGTCTTTGTTAATCTTCTCTTTTATGATTGCTGTTCCCACAAGTCCCAATAAAATTCTCTTGTTCAAGATGGTGTGTATATGTGACCTCTCACCTCTCTCTTCTAGATGACTCGGGGGACGAGGAGCCTACAACCCAGTCGGACCGCAGCGAGATTCAGGGCACCCTGAAGATACTTGTCAGCAAGCTCGATGACCTCAGCACATGTAATGACCTGATCGCCAAGCATGGGGCAGCCCTGCAGCGTTCCCTGAGTGAACTTGAGGGTCTGAAAGTCTCCGTGGAGGGAGGGGAGAAAATCAAGGCAGTCAATGAGCGAGCCACCCTCTTCCGTATCACTTCTAATGCTATGATCAATGTAAGTAGCGGGGACAGACCCACATGCTCCAGCATGATCACAGTGACAAGAATACCAGTCACCTATAATGTCCTGGTTAGGGGGTGATGAGATCACTTCACAGTGTGGCATATTAAATGAATGTCAGCGAGCTGCAGTTTGGAGGCTGCAGATTTAGGAAAAGCGGTGCCAGATCCTCTCAGATCCTGATAAACCTACTTAAACGTAACCATGTCTAACTTAATGTTTAAAAATGATAGTCAGTAATTAATTGCAGAGCTGATGGTGGTTCCCTATGCTTGCAGATTAATAAAATGTCACAGCGTATCGTATAAGAATACGAACATCTTTGCTGTTTACAAATTCACATATGTGAAACTCTATGCTTGTATTTTTGATTTGATAAGAAAAAGAGAGAAACTCCAGGAGGACCAACAGCAAAAGATCTCTTCCAAAATAATATATTGCAGTATCACCAAAATATTCACCTAATAAGCTATGTTTAGGAAAACACATTAACTACTAAATGTTGTATCTGATTACTAGAATAAAAATTGCTCTAATGTATCTGGCCCTGTTGCATTTTTCTAAATGGTAAATACCATATGGCTTAACAGATTGTTAGTAGTGGGCGATAGTTCAGGGAGAGTTGAGGTCCTAAAGAAGTGATACTAGATATGATAGTGGGTGGGGGAGACAGGAATAGCCCCTGCTCCCCCCTCTAAAACCCTCTTCCCTCCCTGCCTGGTGAGGAATGTTAGAGCCTTCTGGAGTTGACATACAGACCTGCTCTGACTAAAACCAGACAATCGCACAAGGTTTGTCTCTCTTCCTGCTTCTGTCGATGGCTTTGTTGATAGCATTGTTTATTCTTGTGGGAGTGGATGTTTATTTTTACTATAATGCATGCCTGACTGATTTTTCTGTGAAATGCCTGGCTGTTAGGTGTAAAAATAATTTAGTGAAGATCACTTGTGATCTTCAAGGATTTTTACTTTTTTCAAATTAAATTATTACTCTTCATATCGTACAAGTATGTGCTAATACAGCTTGTTAACAGACTTGAGCCGTACTGTTATAATAAGGGGAAAAAAATAAAAGTTAGATTGCATTTGTGAATGTGAATTATGTGTAATGATGAGCCCCTTGTTTCTGTGTGTCATCCATTTTGTTTTATTTGTTTTTGTTTATTAATTGATATGGGAAATTGAAACTTCTTACCTCTTGGATTACCAAGCTCATTAAAATGCCATTAGGTTTGCCAAGAATGTGCTTCTAATGAGCAAACGTGCTGCCACAAACTCCCTGTAATGATTTGAGCAGAGAGCAGCACAGGATTTGGGTATCTGGCCACGTTTTCAGCCACTGTTAAAACATTTACTTTTAAATATAACTGTAGTTTTTCATTTGCTTTTCACAAAGAAATTGTGTTGGAAATGCAAGGAGAGAATTAAGGACAGAGGAGGGGTTGAGGGAAGTTAGGAGGCCATAATGGCAAGACACAACTGCATGCTCTCTGTGATCCGACCCGTGGAGAGGGTTGCACTAGTACATTCAGTGGTGATGTAACTTCTCACGTGTGCCACTGAGTCCAGGCTCTTGTCCGGTTGTGTGCGCATGCATTTTACACACGCACCTCTTTGGATGTGTATGGTTTCATCACATTAAATTCAAGTTCATTTGTGCCGGACTTTTAATTTGACACTCACAACTGCTGATGCCACCTCTTACTTACATATCCCCTTCTGCTTGCCCATTCACTTTTCACCGCTCGGCCTGTCTTCCCCCCAACGGAAGTCATATGCAGTCTGCGTTTGTACTGGAGACTCAGCATAAAAAAAGTGGAACTATCATACTTTTTTAAGTGGGTGTTCAGTTTCATACCATGGTTATGTCTGAGGAAGTGGGCCGCAATATCACATGCACTTCTAACATTTAAACTGAGGCTCAGACATTGATGTTTAGACACTTGATGCAAGTCTGCTGAAGGTAAGGGGTTGGATGTTTTTACTGTCAGATATTCCAGTGATTTTCATACCTTATTCTTGTGTTTTCAGTTCAAATAGGGTTATAGTTTAGAACACCTAAAGCCTTTGTAAGGATGGGTAAGGATGTATGATTTCAGTTCTGTCATCATATAATAAAACTGCACCATTACCATACATATGATTTTACAATATTACATTATAACTGTTTTAAATCCCTTGGTCTGTACAGATTAGTAACTTGTTTAAGTAGCATTAAGATAAGCATGAATCATTTTCCTGTTTTTCTTTCTGAATTAACAAATTAAAGGGGAAAAAAACACATTTAAAGCATTAATTTAGTTACTTGGGAAGATTAAAGATGATACACATTGAACATATTATTATAATGTCATTTTTAGAAATAGCTTTTTAATTTCACTGAAAACCACCCTTTTTAAATATTAAGAGACAACTAGTTTACAGTGTAATTTGTGTGTGTGAGAGAGAGAAAGATAGAGTCCTTTTTCAACAGGCAGATAGGTATCCTGCTTTCTGTAAACAAATCAGAGAAGAAGTCGGATGTTACGCATCCTTGTTTCTCTTTCTGCTGCTTAAAAGTGATACTGCACATCCTGACTGAACTCTCACCAGCCAGAGAACGGAGATTCTTTGGGCTGTGTGACGCTTTCACGCTTCCAGGTCACTGCATGAAGACACAACTTTATCTAAGTGATTCAAGCTAACTCTCAACAGTCCCTCTGCCTCAGGAAAAATATTGTTCGGGCCATATGTAGTCGTGTGCTGCTCCACTGAAGAACAAAGACTAGCCCCCACAAAACTGCTTGAGTACAGTAAAGCAGTTTTAAAACGATTATTCAGAAACCCTGCTCTGAGGCCCCCTATGCTGACAGCTCGATGGCGGTCACATGACATTTTCATCATGCACGTTTTCAGCTGTGAGGTGTTATTTAGGTTCATTGACCTTTGAGTTCATTATGAGGCAGGGCTGTCGGAAAGTGCCACAAAATGCTGACATGTAATATATATTTTGATCTGAAGTAACCTCTTAGTCTCAGCAGTAAAATCAAGGCAGCCACAATGACTCTAATATAGTCTGCCTTTCAATCGGAGGTTTAACCTCTAGCTCATCACTCACTGATGTTTTCTGTTTACGCTGTGCTTTGAGGCACATTTGACACAGCAGGGAGACCCAGTAAATGCTTGGCAGACGGCTAATTAACATTTTGATGAATGCTTGGATCATTGGTAATAAATAGGCTTGATTACAATGATTGACGTGAGTGTCTGTACACCCTATTCCATCCCAATGTTCTCTCTCTCAGATTGTTGTATTGTTCTTATATCAGGATGTAATGAAAAATGATATACTGATGATTTATTTTTTATTTTTTGTTGATTCAAATAAATTGTGGAAGTGTTCATAAATGTTTTATGATTTTAATGGTCTTGTTTTAAACAAGAACAGGAACCAAAAAGGTCATTATTCTTTCCAAAATCCCCATGATGCCACTTTGTTGTAAAGCTGTGAGAAGTGCCATTTTAGGACACTGTGTCTCTTAATGCAGAAGTCTGAGCTGTTAGTCATAGCAAGTTGAAAGTAACTTGTACCTTGCTAAGAATTATGAACAGCAGATTGTTTTCAGACTGTATATTTTGGAAATTAAACTTTCATAGCTGCCAGTGTCTTTATGTACATGTGTGCATGTGTTCTCCCAGGCGTGTCGAGACTTCTTGGACCTAGCAGAGACTCACAGTAGAAGATGGCAGCGGGCGCTGCAGTATGAGCGAGAGCAACGTACCCACCTAGAGGAGACCATTGAGCAGCTAGCCAAGCAGCATAACAGCCTGGAGCGAGCGTGGAGAGAAGCACCCACGCTTGCGTCCACCACACCCAGTGCCCCTACCACCAACAAGGGTGAGACTGACAGACTGTCTGTGTGTTACTTACGCCTGTGGGCCTCAGTATACTGGCTAACAGTCATGTGACATCAGGGTCCATATTATAGAAAGTCCTAATGCATAGGAAGTAGATTTTAAGTTGTGTCACAAGGTTTGGATTGGATTATCGTTAAGTTAGAGATGGTAATTATATTTACCAAGGACTGTAGGTCCGTGTAGTCTCTTCTGTCAGTCTGCCCACCCATGTGTTTATTTTCTTGTTTGTTTACCTATAACCAACATACAGGCTGGCCTGAAATTTGCTGTGTACATCCATCCTCCTATAGAAAGAACCCCGTTGATTTTGGTGAACACATGACCTTACCTTTTAGTGTGAATCTTTCATCTATAGAAAAATGATTTGTACAAATAGCTCAAACATCATTCAATACCAAAACAGGACGTTGTGCTACACTTTATAGTATTCCGTCATTTATATAGTGCAGTGATGGCTGTAATGGTAATGGCTTACCGGAGTATTTTCTCCTTTAAAAAGTTGGAGGGGCGAAAAAACATTTCCTAACTCTTTTGTGTATTCATGACCAGGATGTTGTGGCGGTTATGATCTTCTCTCAATCCAGTTTTTTTGTTTGTGGAGTAGAGTTAACCCATCACTTCAGGCTGATGCAAATCTTTATCGAATAAATTCTTTTTATGCATCAAACTACGTATTATTAAATAGAAGCTGATTTTAAAAGAATGGTAAAAGTTCTGTGTGAAAGACAGTATTTGTGCATAGTGGTTATTTGTTTGTTTGGTCATAATTTATCCTATTTTTTAATAGAATCACTTGTCATTACACAGTTCTCTGATTTATATATTTGGATTTGTGCCTCTCTGTTGGAAGCTTTAGTTCACATAACAGATCATACTGAAAATTGAATGTTGGATACTGAATATTAGAAACACATGCACCCGAGGAGCTCGCATCATTCACGCTAGTTAACCAGCAGGAACATTGCCAGTTTTACTAAGCTGATTATTCCTTGATTAATCGCCATGGGTATGTGATTATACGCTGCTCTCTCCTGAACTCTGTACAATACAGTTCTGCTAGTTTTGAATTCTCACAAATGTATATGTCCTGACAAAAGGGAGTGAGAGGCTGCACAAAGAAGAGGCAAGTGATGAAGATGAGGATACTGAGTACTTTGATGCCATGGAGGATTCCCCTGCATTTATCACAGTGACTGCCACTGAGAACACACAGCACAGGTCAGTCGCACACCCGGGATCCATATTTTGTTATTTGCAGAAACAGCAGGACAACTGCCAGACAGATATAGTGATGAAGGTTTAGTTGAGTTTTATATTTAGTGTACATGTGTAACCACAATAAACCATTTCTGTGGATGCTCAAATTGGTCATAATAGTGAATTTGATTCTGACTGACAGCTGAACAAGCTTCTGATGTTAGCTCATGGTGTGACAACTTAACCTACACACATACAAATCACAGAGTGGTGTGCCCTTCACATTTTATCACATGTGTTCACTACAGATAAAACTAACATAAGTCTCTAACCCATGTCTGCTTTCCTGCAGCAAAATATACCAATTTCTGTTTTTTTGCTCATTCAGTACATTTTTGTACAACAACAGTGGCATATTTGTTTGCTGCATTGGAGTCAGTCTCTTCTGACAATTCTACTTGTTTTTGTAGAACGTGTGCTTCTTTACTTCATAAAAAATATGCTTGTAGTGTTTTCTTCCTCATCATTGTTAGGTATTTTGTCTTTTGCAACATATCCCTCAATTCCAGTAGCGGCACTAAGAATGATGGAAAGTGTTGCACAGCATTCATCTGTAATACCCAGCAATCTGTTTGCTCCCTCGTTTGTATTGTTGTTTTTGTGTGTGTGTGTGTAAGTGGGAAATGAGAGATAGGAACATTGAGTGTGTTTATATGTCCAGTGCTCATTGTAGAAAACATTTTCTTTCTGTTCCAGGCGATCTCAGAGTAATTTGAGTGGAGCGAGCGGTGGCCATTCCAATGATTGGAACCAGGACGACCATGTAAGTGTCGGTCCTCCTAACTTGTCTGACATCTGTGAACACTGCTGACTTTTCAAATCCTAATATTGGGTTCATTTGTGCTGCTCATTGGCTTATTTATATAACTGTCTTCACTTGCTGTTCTGACATTCCTCCTTTCCTACCCTACATTCATCCCATGCTCACACACACACACAAACACGCCTGCGCAGCCTTTGTCTGTGTTTCCTACGGTCTCTTTGTCACCCCTGTAGTGCCAAAGATACACAGCTGCTTCATTCCACTAAATCTTAATTACCAGTCAAACATCTGTTGTTCTCTCCCCTCATCTCTCTGTTGCAGCTTCTTCTCTCCAGCACACATCTGTGTCTTTCACTCACTCTGTCATTCTGTCTCCACTTGCTGATATTGCTGCCAAGCTGTCCATGAAGTTGAAAGTATTCCTCAAACTTGTATATATTGAATATTCTTTTCATCGGCCCTGTCCCCTTCCACCTGCTCACAGATGTCTCCGAGCTGTAATGATGTGTCAGGGAAGGAGCTGCAGCCCCTCAGGCAGAGGCGGACTCGTGTCCCAGACAAGCCCAACTACTCCCTCAATTTGTGGAGTATCATGAAAAACTGCATTGGCAAGGAGCTCTCTAAAATTCCCATGCCTGTAAGTTTATGAGGCATGGCCCTCCTTCCTGCTGATAGGTTAATGTAAATCTGTGTGATTTCCCTTTGTGTCTCACGTCTTCTTGATCCTCCCATTCAGGTAAACTTCAACGAGCCTCTGTCAATGCTGCAGCGTCTCACCGAGGACCTGGAGTACCATGAGCTTCTGGACAAGGCGGCTCGCTGCGACTCCTCTCTGGAGCAGATGTGCCTGATCGCTGCCTTCTCCGTCTCATCCTACTCCACCACGGTCCACCGAACAGCCAAGCCCTTCAACCCCCTCCTGGGCGAGACCTACGAGCTCGATCGCCTGGAGGAATTTGGCTACCGCTCGCTGTGTGAGCAGGTAACAGCATGACCCCAGGGAGTTTTTGTTTACAGACTCACTGATGTGCACGTACACATGACACACAAGCTGAAGTACACAAGGTCAGCCCGTGTTCTCTAAACAGCGTTTGCTGCTTATATAAACATATATTTCCTATATTCTCTTTACCTTTATCTTTCTTCTAAGGTGAGCCATCACCCCCCTGCAGCTGCACATCATGTGATTTCCCAACGAGGCTGGACCCTGTGGCAGGAAATCACCATCGCCAGCAAGTTCCGGGGCAAATACCTCTCCATAATGCCTCTGGGTGAGACATTTCATATTTTGTGGGGAATACATCAAACTATATGTGTAAATAAAGACTGTATCATGGAAATTTAACAGCCCCAGCAGGCAGAGTTCAGTTGAGAAGGACTACACTTGAGAGTAGTAGACAACTGTGCTGCCTCCCACACAGTCTAAAGCCATAGCAAAGGTTTTGAGGATGAATCAGGAGGGTTTTATGACCCCTTCTGACACAATAAAGTATGGGTATAAAGGGAGCTCTCTATTGCATTGGGACCCGAGAGCAGGGGTCTGTTGGCTCAGATAAATCAGAGATTTGATAGATGCAGGTCCAACCAAGGGATGGTATTTATCTGGCTTCTCTCACTTCCTGTTACATGCCCGCTGCGATACCATGTAATTGAAAAAACTCCTAAGTGGAAAGCGTTTTTGGTCAATTACAAGTTATCAATATTCCAGGGTTAGGTCACACAGAAAATACATGGAAATGTATTCCCTGTGCACAGGGCATACATGTGTTGGATTACGTGTTTTTCAGGTGATGCAGGGCAAATTGATCATGTCCACAAACAGCCCACAATCTAACACATCACTTCCAGGTCTGCAATTGCAGATTGGGAACAAAGAAGCTGTGGTATTTCTTTTCTCTTATAGCCCTTTGTCCCTTTCCCTCCCCAGGTGCCATTCACCTGCATTTCCACTCCAGCGGGAACCACTATGTGTGGAGAAAGGTCACCTCCACAGTGCACAACATCATTGTGGGCAAGCTGTGGATTGACCAGGTCTGTTTGTGAGCACTTCTGATTGGTAACCATTCATCCACAGCTCCAAATCCACAATCTTGCCTCAATTCCTCTGGTCTTCCAGAGTAGCCTATAGATGGTTTTTCCGCCCATGTTGCCGTAGTGCGTGGTACAGACCAGCAGAGCAGAGTGCTGTAAAGAAGGGAATCAGAGCACATGATTAAGGAGCTTCACAATCTCTAGGGATTTATCTTTGGCTTTGATCTGTAATAGCACCCTAAAATAACAGCCACTTCTTTCTGTGAGATGGCCCAGTTGTGTGTTTGTGTAGACCTTTTTTCTTTTTCTGCGTGTGCCGTGTTTCATATCAGTCTGTCAGTCAGAGTGTGTGTGTGTGTGTGTGTGTGTGTGTGTGTGAGAGAGAGAGTGCTTGTGTTTGCATGTAGGAATATGAAAGACTCACTTACATCTCTGAATTATTACTCTCAGAACAAGCACTTTGGTGTGTGGAGTAATTAGGCTTCTTGGCTACCAACTACAATAGAAATACCAGCTCTGAATTAGTAAACCAAAGCATAATGAGTTGGTAATATTTAATAGTTTGCAAACATCGAGCATTTCCTGGATATTTATAGTATTTCATCTTCTGTGGAGTTTTTTGTATGTTCAGAATTTTGCAGCAAAAATCTGATGATGCGTTGAATGCATTTCTTACCTCATACAAAAAATATTTTTTTATGTTTAGTTTCTCCATTGTTTACTTTTTGTGATTACATTGGCTTACGGTTGTCTTCTGTGTTTTTAATTCTTTTGAAAAACTCTTTAAAGCATTGTAGTGTAGCCTAACTTTTACAACAGCAATTTACTTTTACAATAACAATTTACAATAAGGGATGTCTCTAAATAAGATGTTTTGGTTATTTTTGCTATTAGCATGGACATTCGAGATACTAGTATACCACCTCCATGTCGATTCAAATTCCTCTCCCCAACTTAATTTTGTCCACTAAGAAGTCTCACCAGTATCTACCCTTTTTATCTCTGTTCAGTACTTGGGCTTTCTCCCGCCGCCTCCATGTACTGTACAGACACTGTGAATTAATAACTTGGATATGCTATCATTCTCTCCGTGTGTTTTGTTTGTCTCTCTCACCCTTTGTGTTGTTGTGTCTGTATTTGTGCAGTCAGGGGACATTGAGATTGTGAATCACAGGACCAAGGAGACCTGCCAACTCAAGTTCTCCCCCTACAGTTATTTCTCCAGGGACGTTCCACGGAAGGTAAATGCTTCCTTTCCACACTTACACCTGACCTTGCCGTGATGTCATATGATGAGGGGTTAAACTGTGTGATGCTGCCTCCTGCTGGACAGTATAAACAAATAACAGTTCTTACAGTAGTTTAATATAGAAGAAGCTCACTGTATGAAGTCACACTGCAGTGAGGTAACCTCTTTTGGGGTTGTACAAATTACCCAAAAAGGGGCCACAATACTGCCTTCCTTGCTAGTGACTGGTTAGGGATATTTTCTGGTGTCCTTCCTAAGGGACTGTGCATTTATTAGGAGCAAAGAACGTGGTGATACATCTGCAAACAAAAGATAGCTTGCTTTAGTTTCTTCATTCCCTATAGTTTCTATGCAATAAGTCTATTTTCTGATATCCTTTTGCTCTCTCCAGGTGACAGGTGTGGTGTCAGACAGTGGGGGCCAGGCTCACTACATCCTCTCTGGTACATGGGACGATAAAATAGAGAGTTCCAAGATCATTCAGAGCAGCCGAGGGGGCAGTGGATCAGAGGGCAAACAGAAGACCGTCTATCAGACGTTGTCCCCCAAACTGCTGTGGAAGAAATACCCTCTCCCGTAAGTGCTCGTCTCATCAGCTTCATGAAGCAGAACTATGCAATATATGAGTCATAGTAGTTGTATAACAGCTGCGAAGTTCAGTCAATATCAGTCAACACTTAAGTTCAGATTGTAGAGCATCGCCCTGTGTAACTCCTGTGAATTTCCTTGTACTCAGGGAGAATGCTGAGAACATGTACTACTTCTCTGCGCTGGCACTGACCCTGAATGAGCAGGAGGATGGAGTGGGACTGACAGATAGCCGTCTAAGACCAGACCAGAAGCTGATGGAGGAAGGGCGATGGGATGAGGCAAACTCAGAAAAGCAGAGGCTAGAGGAGAAACAAAGAGCCGTGAGGAGGAGGAGGGAAGCGGAGGCCTCAGACGCTCTGGATGACGGTATGAAACGGAGAACAGGAAGTATGGTGTCTGATGAGCAAAGAGATGTTGAGTAAAAGACAGAGACAGGCAGCGATGATAAAGAGAGTATGAAGGGAGGGGAAGGACTTGCGGGGACATCCTATCGGCAGAGTGCCATGGATGTTCTGCTTTAAAAAGCAACTTTTTATTAAAAAGCCAAACGACTCCAAACTGACCTTAAAAAACATGATTTCTCAGAAAACAAGTTGAAACTAGAACTGCAAGCAAGTGGGGTCCAAGCCTCCCGGCATAAGCCGCCCCCCTGGCCCCGTGGTGGGCGCGCGAGTCGGCCCGTGCGCCCCGCCGCGGCTCGTGGGGCACGTGGAGAATAAATGACCAGAGTTATAAATGAAAGGGGCTTGCAGTTATGGAGATCTGAAATTAATGTCTGTCTATGGGAGGCGTTATTTCATATCCAATTAATAGTGCCACCTAGAGGCGGATTGACGCCAAATTTCACACAGCCCCTCGGGAGGGCATGCCACATAAGGTCCCCGAGTTTGGTGTAGGTCGGCCATTGCAAACGTAAGATCTGACATGACATCCGGTTTTAGAGGTTGTGCAAACATTTGTTAGTTTATAATTCGGACGTTTTTTAGCGGATCAAAATTCCCTCTACAAACTTTTATGGGCTCGGTCCAGAGATGGTCCGTGCCAAGTTTCGTACCGATCGGACTTGGGCTTCGGAGGAGTTAATTAAAATAAGTTTTTCAGTTTTCGCGATTTAATGAAATGAAAACGTCATCGCACAGAGGCGTGTGTTATACCATCCGAATCGGCAGAATCCCCCAAACACAGGTTTATGAATGTGCGATGTAGTGGTGCGTAGTTATGAGGATAAATGTCCTTTGGTTCAAAATCCCATTGAAATGAATGGGGTATTTGAGCTTCGATTGTAGCACCACCTTTCGGCCGAATTGCACCAAATTTTTCAGGTGTCATCAGGCCCCAAATTTGGTATCAATCGGACTTGTGGTTATGGAGATATAAAATGCATGTAAGTCAATGGGATTTTTTTTTACATCTTTAATGTGCAATAACAGCACCATCTATGGGCATATTTGGATCAACTTTGGTTCCTATAGAGAGGGGACCATGCTGAAAAATTCGGCTCTGGTTTCATGTCAATGTGACTTGTGGTTATAGAGGAACAATTTTTTCAGGATAAATAGCCCCACCTTGGGGCTAGTTGTACATTTACAGTTGTAAATTTTGCACAGGCCCTCAGGGGGGCATCCCACATTAATGCTCAAAATTTGGTGTCGATGAGCCATTCCAAACATAAGATATGACATCACTTCCTGTTTGTAGCGTTTTTCGCAAACATTTGTTAGCTTGTAATTGCGGCATTTTTTGTCGGATCAAAATTTCCTCTTCAAACTTTCATCAGCTTGGTCCACAGATTATCCGTGCCAAGTTTCGTGTCGATCGGACTTGCGGCTTCGGAGGAGTTAATTAAAATATGTTTTTAATTAACTTTTTTTTAATTAAAAAAACATGCGATTTTGCGGAAAAAAACGTTTAGGCGGAAATGGGCGTGGCCTATACCACGAGATTCAGCTCGATCCCTCGAACGCGTGGATGTAAGGTTTTTGATATGCGCCTTTGTAGGCGGGAGTTCCAAGCCCAAACGCGTTGACCTTGCGTATAGCGCCCTCTAGAAGCAGAAGTGTGCGAATTCTTGCGCCTGAGGTCATCGACAAGAAGTGGACCTGCCTTGTGAGTTTTGCCTCTGTAGCACTTACCATCTAGGCCGCAGTATCAGTTTTCTTCAGGAAGAATAAAAATAAAAACGAATACGATTCCAACAGGGTTCCCAGCTCCGCTGGTACTGGGAACTTGCGGGTTCCCAGTCCACTCGGGCCTGGAACCCTAATTATTAAAAGTGATGGCAACAAGATAAATCAATAGTATCATTAAACTATCTGGCACACTGTCTGTGTTGAAGAACATTAACAATATCATAAAAACCAACTTTGAAATGGGAATTTATAATGGGGAAAATATTACCAGAATCAGGTAGTACCCCGCCAGTAACAAAAGTACTCATTATGCAGAATGTGCCATTGCAGGAGGAATGTATATTATATTATTAGTATATGAATGTACTTATCACGTTAATGTTGCAGTTGATGGGGCTAATTTGAATTACTTTATATACTTCTGTGTAGTTTAATCTATATTCATATATCATTATTTGTTGATTATTTTTTAATTAATACTCTGAATCTCTAAAGTAAGTAAATCTGTCAAATAAAAAGTGGAGTAAAAAGTACAATATTTCCCTCAGTAGTGTAGTGAAGTAGACGTTTAACATGAAATAGAAATATTCAAGTTAAGTGCAAGTACCTCCAAATTATAGGTACAGTAAGTAAGCACAGTACTTGAGTAAATGTTTCCACCTCTGACAGAATGCTGTATTTAACATTAGAGCAGTTTACAGCTGCACGTCAAGACAGTTGTTACTGAGACAAACAGCCAAGACAGACCTCAAACCAGCATTAATAAGTATTATTATGGATGATTTCTTTAGGTCTCCTGATTTTAATGGTTATGATTCAAGAAATAGTACTTTATGGAGAACTCAACAGAAACGTTTCATCCTGGTGGCATTCCTATGTCTGTGTGTGTGTTGTGCATAGGCTAGATTTGTTTTCGATGTACCCATGACTTGTCTTTCTTTTCCTCCCTCTATTGGTGGTCAGAGTGTGATAATGACTCTGGTGAGTGGGGGTTGCCCTGTGCCCCTTTGTTGTGCATCACCCCCCAGACTCACACACACACACACCACACACACCATCCTCTGTGTGTCCTCTGTGTGGTCTGCCTCTGTGTGAGAACTGCATGATACCCCTCTCATGTCAACTTCTCCAGATAATGACTCAGGGAAAAAAAAGACTTTTTCCTGCATACATGTGACATTTTCATTTAGAACTGGCCTCAATGATATGTTACATGAAATAACTAAGTAATAGTATATAACATCTAAGTGTTCTCAGTGTGCTATGGTAAAGCCACATTAGAAAGTGATTAATTTGCACTGCATTGTCATCCTGCTGTCGATTGCTTGTGGGCACTTTTCTGGTGCATTGACCAACAGTAAACAAGTTACTTATGTTTTTATAAAAAGAACAACAACATGAGCTTTATCTCCCTTTTTTGATTGGGTTTCTGTATTAAGAAACAGATGGATTATTCAGTTCAGGGAGTTCCAAAACTGTGATTGTAATTTACCCCTTCAACGTGATCGATCCAGGTTTTTGTTTCGCACATATCGTGCACATTTGCATTTAATTGGCACTTTTGAGTTCATTTTGTTCACCGTCACATAAGCTCGGTTCACATTTGCAGTGCACAGCGATTGATTGCTTCCCATATATATTCATATGTATGAAGGCGAATTGATCACTCAGCAAATTGCCTGCAAGTGTGGCTACTCCACTGGGGTGCAATAAAAATGACTGCGATTGACTAACACCTGTGCTTCCTCCCGCAGGTAGAGAATATGAAGGCTACCAGCCATTGTGGTTTCACCAGAGGAGGGACTCCGTCACTGGAGAGACAAACTTTGTGTACAAGGGAGGTTACTGGGAGGCGAAGGAGAGACAGGACTGGAGCATGTGTCCTGACATCTTCTAACCCAGGAGCTCACCCAGGATCGCTCTAAACCTCACTGGACAGGGAACTACTTTGCCTCCAGTCCTTAAGCAATGGGGCGTGCTGGGTTATGAGCACCGTGTGGACTTTTGTAAGCATGAGAATGTGTACATTTCACACGCTCTCGGATTACACTGTACCTCCAAATGTGCATTCTAGTTCTGTTTTTACTATGGGGGAAAAGGAAGGTTTTCTGAGTAGTCCTCTTTGACACTATACTGAAACAGCAGTGAGGTAATGTGTGGATGTGAGGTGGCGTTGGAGTTGTAACACCACACAATAAAGGCACCTGCACACTCCCGAAATCAGGTGCTCTCTGAATCCTACTCACAATGCACTTTTTTGTGTTAATTTTAAAAGTTTTACCGATTAGACAGAAGCCCACATCAGAGCAGCTCACGATTATAGACTAACAGCTGACAGAGTCATAAATGGGCGCACAGAAACTGAACAGTGTTGAAGGTTACAAGAAAAGTGTCCTCATCCTCTGTTTTATTCAGCACAATTAAGATGATGCTAGAACTACTGTATAAATCTTTAATTAGTTCCCTTTTTTTCTTTACGGGAATGATTTCAAGTGCTCATTATTTGCCCCTTTTTAAGAAAGAGGCTAAGGCTTGGAAATGGTGTCTGTCTGTTTTCGATTTTATTATTAGTTATGCAGACACAAAGTGTCAAAATTAATTAAATAAAAAATACATCCGTAAAACATTGTATAAATAACTACAGACAAAATAGTTAATGTAACCACAGCTGTGTGAACTAATCAGTAAAAAAAAATTATACTCGTTTTCCAGTATTACATTTTATTTCATGCTGCTTATTTCCACAGTAGTTTATCGCAAGTCAGTTTTATTTCTATTAAATTATCTCATTTAATAATGTGTTTTTTTTAATCAAAAGTCTCAAGACAAACAGAAAGGTACGTAATTGGCCTCTATCTGAATTAGCTGACAGGCAAAGTAGCATTATGATGAAAATGTTTAAAATAAAAACAGAAGGAAACGCATTAAACTATCATTGTTAAAATAAGCAAATAACAGTTCATTATAATGAGCTGTGTTTTATTAATTCATTGGATTACTTTATAATTCTATGGTTATGATATATTTTGTCTGTATTTATTGATATGATTGTTTACTGTATTCTGTATTATTTATTTAATTTTCAACACTTATATAATATTTGATTGGGCAAATCATCTTTTTCTTACACAGTAGAGGCTGATTTATCTGAACTGATGAAATATACAGCAGTGCAGAATTTTATTTGGAGTGAATGTTGGAGTTTCCATCCATATATGTGAAACTCCAGACTGTTAAGTAGTCAACTAGACTATAGTCCATGTAGAGATAATGATATTCCTTTCATATTTTAAAAATAAACTGCCTCTATACTTAAATGCATTTTAGTCAACATGCTTCAGACATCTTCCATGTGTGATTCTGATTAGTAAAGTTCTGCAGTAGTCAGTCCTTTAGTTGTAACACATTAGTGCAACAGTGCAGCATTGAACATCCATGTCACTCTAATAGGAATCTCCATCAAAGAAGTGATTACGCACTTTTCACTGTGGTTGACAATAGGTTAGTACATATCTCTGTGTTGATGTTACATGTACTTTACCTTGTTCTCTGGTGCTCTCCCATAGCAACACATACCGAATCCTTGGTGACCATTTTCAGTGACATCATCATTCTCAGTGATCATACAAAGCAACACATCGCTAAGATATTGAGTAGTTACCCCCCAGGACATCCAGGAACATGTTGGTTTCTATAGTGTGCATTGCACTAGCTCCACAGCCTCCATCAGTCACTAGTTTGTAGCTCAGATGTTTCCAGTAGGACAAATTGTACGTTAGAGTGGAGCAGTTTCTCTGAGGAGTCCGGAGTGGCTTCAGCTGACAGGAGATCAGGGGTAATAAAAGCACACAGGGCTGGTTCCTGTAGCACACCGCTGTGCAGCCAGCCACACAGGACTCCCCCAGCTGCTGCTCCAGACTCAACACAGCTCACACGTGTACTCCTCTCATTCGGTGTTTGTGGACATGCTGATCTGGGATCAGCTCACGAAGGTACCCTCAGTCTTTTGCCTTTAACTGACTGAACAAGGGAAAGAGTCCCCTGACCTGTGCACTACACGTCTCCGGTGAAAAAAGTTTTGAAAACCAGTTGGTATTTTTTTGTAATTATTGTTAGGAATGTAGAATTCAAGGCTGGAGGTGTTGTATCTACCGTCTAGTCCATTTGTGTGAATTTTTGTGATAAGCGAATGATATTGTAAAATGAAGAATAATTATACTAACTCTGTGAATTAAGTTATCTGTACAGCATAGTTCACATCTAAAAAAATAAATAAATAAATAAAATAAAATAAAAAAGACTGAATGAGCCTGAAGGATTTGCTGTAATTTTAACTTTTAATCTCCAGATTGATGTTAACCCTCAATTTGGCTGCAGATTTCTTGTTTTGTATTTCCAAAAACTGTCTTGACACACTGAAAATATTTTTTTATAGAGTCCTTGATACTAGCACATTAGTAACCGTGGTTCAGTGATGATTTCATAGATCATATCTGGCAGTTCCTCTGATGTGCAGGCCATAAAGATGTATAATGCACTGGAAAAGAAATTAATTCACTTAGAATATTCACATAGAGTGAAGGAGATTTTCAGCATGATAATATGAGCTGGTAAAATGTAAAATGTTTATCTTTGAGATTGTTTATCAGTGAATTCATGATTTGATAATGAAATTAATAATGATTGATGTTGTTTTTTGCACAAAAGATGCTTCTGCTCATTAACATAAAATGTTTGCGTGCATTTTGATTTGTGGCAGTCACGGTTTGATCAATCACTAAATCTCTTAAAAGCTTAAAGCAGGGGTAGGCAATTTATTTCACAAGCCTCCTTTGTTATATTTGTTGAATTTGTCTTTACAACCAGACAGCAACCAATAAATAAAATGCTCTGACCTAAAAATGGTGAAGGGAGGAGGAGGGATTTTTTGATACTTCTAGCTGTCTCTTGCTAGTTTCTCCAGTGTTGCCTACCCCAGCTTTAATGGTTATTCAACATTTTTGAAAATGCACTTATTTCCTTTTCTCTTATTTTTTATTTTTTTATTTTTTTTGCCAAAAGGTAGTTGCAATTATCAATATCTCACTTTAAGGTCTTTACAACAAATGTAAAGCAAGAGCCAGCAGCTGGTTAGCTTAGCTTAGCATAAACACTGGAAACAGAGGGCAATAGCTAGCCTGGCTTGTGACTGTATAGTACTTGTGGATGAGCAATTCGATCAGAAATGACGAGTATGTAACATGTTGAAATACTGAATGTATTGTATTCAGAAACTTACTCACTCATAAAAAACAACAAAAACATGATAATTAGTGAACTTTAAAGGTCCTAGTAGCTGGAATCATTTACCTTTAGGAAGAACCAGGCTAGCTGTTTCCACTGCTTCCAATCTTTATGCTAAGCTAAGCTAACTAGCTGCTGGCTTTAGTCGAATTTTGAACAGACATGAGATTGGTATCAATCTCCTTATCTAACTTTTGGCAACAACAAAAAAAAGCAAACAAGATTATTTCTGAAAATCTCAAACTATTCCTTTTAATTTGATTAATTACTGCTTTGGTTCTCCTCTTGTCTGTCCACACACGCACACACCATTGATAGAGGTTGTGTACACTTAAAATCATATCAAGGGTGTGACAGGGTGGACACTTTTGCAGGAACAAATCTTGAAAGTTGTCATTGTGCAGTTAATTATGCTTCATGACATCTACAAACGGAAAGTTAGTCTGTGATTTCCTTTCTCAGCGATCAGTTTGACGTTTAATTTTCTTTAATATATTGTCTTTGAGATGATTTTATATTTGAAAATACATGTTATATTTTGAACGACAGTGGAGAGCTCATCATACATTTTTAATCAGTGTATTTCCAAATAACGGGACCTCAGTCCTTTATGGTGACTTGCCTACTGGAGTGGCCCCATGTGAAGGCTGGTACAGTATCGGACAGCTGTAGCAATAACGGGGTGAGGCGTAGATTTGTAGATTTGTTCATGGCTGTTGTTGCTTTAAAGAGAACAGTTTTTGACCTCATGCAGAAAGGGAAATAAACAACCAAAGTGTATGTGGAGAGCGTACTGTAGACAAAAAAAACACCCCTCTTCATCTGCCCTCCCTAGGGTTTTAATGTGGGGTTCCTTTCTCTCATTTCATCTCACCCAACACTTAATTCACTACAGTGTGATTTTTAGCTTTAATTTCTCAGCCTTTATTTTTCAGATTTCTACCTTCTCACAGGTGCCATTATTCTTATGTTGGTGTTTTCGTACTGTTTGTATGCATAATGAACTTGATTTGTGTGCATGTGTGGCACACGTTTCCCTCTCATTCGATGCTCCTCGGTTTTGAGGCATAAGTAAACTAATGAAGATGGGGAGATTTGTCTTGCCTTGTTTAAACTGAACCCTGCTTCTCCTTCGACTGTGACTTACGGATTTGTGGTGAGATGGCGATGATGTTAATAATCTGTACGGTGATGAAAGTTATGAAACACATCACAACAGCGGCCTGGTACAGGAGGTCAAAGGTGATTGACCTGCCTTGACTACTATTACTGCCTAAATACACGTAGGTGTATTCAGGTGTAACTGTAGATTCAACTGAGGTTTTGCTTCTTCTTTTTTTAGATTGTGTATTTTCTTCCTTAATTTATACTCGTATAACATTGTCTTTAAACAACAAAGACACAATATTGAAAAAAAGAAGATAATAAAGTTGTTATTGTTGACACTGGATATCTGTCTGCTTTATATTCTCTCTCCACAACAGCTGGAACACGGGATGGGTTTAAATCACATACCTGAGATTGTTTGCCAGTTTTAGCACAAAAAATGACCAACCTTATGGAAAAGACTGAAAACCCTAAACAGTTTTTGTAAGAAAAGGCCAATAACTACCTTATAACTATACTGTACGTCATTATTATATCTACCATGTTTGATGTCTAACAGGGAATTATGATACCACTGAGCTGAATGGCAGAGCAAGACCCAAGAGACACTTGTGAACTGAATAAAAAGACTGATAATGTAATTATCACTGACCGAAGATAAATCTGTAATAACAGCCAAACAAGAGTTTAATAGACACAAACTACAACATACTTATAAATAGACATGAACAACAAGAAATTGAAATGTGTTATAATTAATACAAATGAATTTCATTAATTTTAATTTAAATGAAATATTAAATCAAACAATAAATGGAACATTCAAATGTTTGATTTAGTCAAATCAACAAACTTGACAATAACGTAAAACAAAAACATCACCAACAATATAAATAATAACAATAAAAGGAATTAGGTAACATTTCACTAGAACTTTTAAATCTAATCCTGTGTGTGGGGGTGTGTGTGTGTGTGTGTGTGTGTGTGTGTGTGTGTGTGTGTGTGTGCGTGCGTGCGCGCGCGCAACCCCTTTCTAAGCTTAGTAGGAAGCAACAAATACAGGACATTTTAAAAGCCCTGAGTTTGTTGTAGAGGTTGTTAAGGGCACAAATGTGTCAAGGACATTTTAATGTGGTCCAGTCAATATTTTCTAAAGAGGGACTCATCTTGCCTTGCCAACTCTTTTCTGGGCTTTCAACTCAAAATTCTTTATCGGAATGAATATTTAGGTTCAACAATGTTGCCAAAGCAGAAAATCACATATAAACAATAAAAATATATTTAAATAACTTTAAATAAATAATGAACAATAAAATTAAATTTAAAAAAAGACAGAGACAAAACAAACAAACAAAAAACAAAATGTATCTTACATTGGAAATATGTATATTTTAAGCAGTGGTCCTGTCCAGTGCGGGTCGCGAGCTGTTTGACAGTTTCCAGGGCAACCAACTGACGCTCCTGTCAATCAAGACTAACGAGTGCAGCGGCTGTTCACTTTCTGCACTGAGGAGTCAACTTCAGCATCGATTTAAACTCTCCGCGTTTGTTCCCTGAAAGCAAGTAAGTCCTGGATGTCTGAGGCAGTAACAATGGTGGTGATTTATGAATTTCAAACGTGATATTGTTTTGTCTTCATGTAACCTAGCTACATGTAAAGTCAACGTTAAATTAAATCATTAGGGAGTTTCAGACTTATATCTACTATAGGTTTAATAATGTGAAAATTCTTCTGAGTAGCCTGGCCTAAGAAAATCGTCTTTAATAAACATATGAGCGGGAAACCTTGCATTACAGTGTTAAAGCAGACTGACTTATAATGCTCCTGTAGGCCTACGTAATGTTCATTTTGGTGAGTGGGAGAAACAGGAAGGCAGGAGATTTATAGTCTTCTTAGTGAAAGTCGTTTTGGCTTGCTAACAAGCTAAATTGTCTTGGTTTCCTGGACAACAGAGCAACATAAACCCCCCACTCCTCATGACTGCCCAGTCAGCCTTGTAAATACTGGGGATGTTGTGGCTCTGTGGTCTTACTGAGTGTCTGCAAATTTCTGTCTTTAGTAATAGGACATGGCTGACAGAGGCCATGGAGGAGCAGAGAGAGATGCAGAGGACACAGATGAGCTTCTTTGCACAGGTCTGGTTTTGCACAGGTTTTATTGGCAGTACATCTATGTCATGTATATCTCACTCTCTTGCACCCACTTACACTCTTGTTCACCCTTTTTTCTGCCCTCACAGATCTGGATGACAATAGCAGTGGGTTTGGACCAGATACTCCGCCTCTCAAACTGGACCACTGTGACCTTCTCTTAGATGCTATTGATGCTCAGCTTGGTCAGCTGCAGGTCTGTGGTTTTTATTCTGTCTGTCTGTCTGTGTCTGTCTGTCAGTATATTTACTCAACTACTGCACTTGAGTACAATTTTGAGATACTACTATTTACATTTTATGCCACTTTCTACTTCTACTCCACTACATTTATTTGATAACTTATGTTGCTGTGCAGATTTCGATTATTAATACAAAACATAAATTAAATAATAAAGTCTGATGTATTATTAAGGGTTAAGATACTCTGCAGTGTACAAAGAAATCAACATTAGTTCCACATTCACCAGCTGCAACATTAAAGTGATGTATACATTATGCACCATTAATATAATCCAATAAAATTATATATTTGATTCTGAAATGGGCCATTCTGCATAATTAGTACTTTTACTTTTGATACTTCAATTATATTTTGATGCTAATACTTTTACTTTAGTAAGGACTTGTATCAGAGTATTTCTTCACTGTGGCATTGCTACTTTTACTTAAGTAAAAGATCCGACTAGTTCTTCCTCCAGTGCTGTCCGTCTGCTTTTCTGCATGTATGTATGTGCAATCTGCAAAAATCGTTATTTTTTAAGCAGTAAATGTGATTAATGTATGCAGGTCCAGCCCCAGAAACGTGAAGCAATTACCAGAGAGGTGGATAGCAGCGAAGCAGGTAAGTCGCAACACAGAGCTTTTACCAAATACCGAGATTTGTTTTTCATAATCTGCTTTTCATTTTGTTTTGTTTTTTTCTAGCTCCTCTTGGGTGGAGTCAGTCTCTGAGCAAAGACACAGGGCTTGGAAGTACAACACAAACAAATGACACTCCGATGATTGAGCAAACAACAGGTACTATTTCAATATCAACATCATTGCAGGAACAACTGTTAAAGAAATTATAAGCACTAGTTGTCACCAGGTTTTTTGTCAACATTATGTATACTTGAGTTTATACAGGTGAAAACTAAAAGTGAAACGAGTAAGATGTGTACATGCTCCATTTACCCTCTTAATATTAGAGTAAGCCCAATGTCTTGATTGGCTAACATTTGTTTATGTGAAAGTGTTTCCTCTTTAGTTCAATAGGACATCAGATCAAGCTTCTTCTTTACACAAAAGCACCCCATCTCTCCTCTCCTATTTCTCCAGAGAGGAGCACAGGCTGCCAGGAAAGTCCTGCCTCTCATGAGGGAACTAGGCAGAAGTCAGACAGAAAAACAAGAGACAAAGAGGAAATAGAGTCTCACAGGGAGCAAGTCATGTGGAGGCTCGAGAGACTGCTTGGAGACACCTGTAATGAGGGAAGGATGGCTGGAGAAACCCACCCTCCTTCAGACAGCATCTGCACTGAGGACTTTGCCAAACGCTTCAGAGATGAGATGGTGGATTTGGCATTGCCGAAGAGTAATATGCAGCAACTAGACAAAGAAAAAGAGGCTGAGAGGTTAGAGATATCTGACTGTGACGCTTGTCAGAATGAACAAAAGGGACAAAATGTTTTTAATGTAAACACAAGAGGTGCAGCAACAACTGGGAAAAACAGTAAAGACATAGACGCTGCTCGCTATTCCCCGTCAAACAAGCCATGTCAAAGAAAGAAACTGGAGAAATGTCTTTTTGACAGCTACGGAGTAAACACATCACATGTTAGTGAGAAAGCAGGAACTGGAGAGAGATACAACATACCACAGCGGCTTGGCGATGATGGCAGCAGTGAGTACTCTTTTACAGACTCTTGGGAGACAAAGAGCTGTCAAACATGCAAAGACTTTTCATTATTATTCTTAGGTTCAACATGTGAGGATTAAGAGAAAAGCTATCCATCTGCCTGTCCATGTGTGTGCCCAGCGCTTTGCTTCAGAGCAGGTTATCTCCACAGCTACTTGACAGGTTGCCATTTAATTTGTTATGGGTATTCATGCTCCCCTGAGGATTATTCCAAATGATTTTAAAGACCTTTCTTCTAGAACCAAAGTCATGTCAAATTTTCCTCTCAATCAACACTCCATTCCATCCAACAGCGTATCTTGAAAATTAACAGCTTGATTTCCATGTATTTTGCTGTGGATATTTATAGTGCCCAGAATATTAAATCTAACACCTAAAACAATACTTGAAATTATTGCCTAGAAATTTTCTGAGGCCGTTAATTACCCCCAGAGAACGAAACCGTTTGGACGTGAGCTTTTGCAGTACCATTAGGCGAAAAACACACATACGGTACATAACCTAATAAATGACATTTGCGGAGCACATTTACGCTCGTAAGGGGATGAACCTTTTTTAATTTGAAGGGGCATCCAAAGGAAAAATAGTATAATAATAATAATAAAAAAGTATTGTATATTGTTTGTACCAGCACTTCTGTATTTTGAGTTGTACATACTTTACATTGCACACTAGCATACCTCTAGTCTTCCTTTTTGGGTCCTGTTCTTCTTTGTTTTGTCTCTCTTGTCTTTTAGTCTCTCACAGAACAGAGCCCATATCTGAACATGAAGCCCAGCGGCAGAACGACAGCCATCTTCCCAAGGCCAGGTGCTTGGCAGGTACCTCACACAGATTACGCCGCAACTGCAAGCACAGTCTAGCTAAGATTCTTGGAAATGAATTCACTACAAACAGTGATTGTAGGCTGCTTGTCTCTTTTACAGGAGTGCCTGTGTGGAGTTTTGACACCGTGTCCATTGACAGTGACCTTGACTCAGTCTGCACCGAACAAGTTAGGCAGCATATTCACAAGCGGCCAGGTAAGAGACTGTGGAAAAGGTGGAGGGAAGCAGGTCTGATTATGAAATGATAAGACATGTTTATACACAAAACATCCCAATTTGAAATACAGTCACTAACAAAACGTTTGACAGCACAAAGTGAAAAAAATTTAAGAGACAATGAATGATGAAAATCAAGAAATGCTTGGAAATAAACTCTTTAAATGTAAAAAATAATAGTTAACAGGAGTATAAAAAATATGTATAAAATTACTGTTAACATCATTTGTGTGACCCCCTGCCTCCTAGCATGGCGCTCGCTCCTTCAGTCTGTCACAGGCATGGATGACTACTGTACCAACCAGAGTGACTATGACACACCCACACAGGAAGAAAGTGAACCTCGATCTACATCAGGTAAAGCAAGATCTGACTGTGTAGTCCACAGTAATAAAACAACTGAATCTTTTAAAGGTCACTGAATTTGCCTTGCTTTGTTTGCAAAGGCCAGAGGTCCTCTCATGGAAATGTACAGAACAGAAGTCCTTCTGCCCGTAAAGCACAGCGTAATAAGAGAGAAACTTACAGGTAAACCAAATGGAAGAACATCTAAAAACTAAACATTTTGGTCTTCTCTTCGGTGTTGTGTACACTTTTAAAATGCTTATTTTGCATACATTTCTGACTTACACACTGTGCATGTTTGTGTTTCACAGACTTGTGTGTTTGGGGGACTATGACAAGGACACAGATGAGGAAATGAATCACCGGAGCAGGAAATGCAGGTCTGAGAAGACATCAGAGATGTTGCAGTGTGATTGGGTCAAGATGAAAGAGCGGCTCTCTACACTCCGACAAGTGAGAACGAGTCTCCCAGAGTATTTTAGTATCATATTTTGTATGAACTGAGATGTAATTTTATGCCAACTGTATAAATTCACCTGTGCACATGTGTATGAGACGTCGCTTAACTGGTGTGTGTGTCTGGTTTAGGAATGTGAGAAAGAGGAGGAGACGCTGCAGTTGAAGAAGATGCAGTTAAAAGATGTTGAGTTCTCCCTCGGTAAACTTCAACAGAGAAGAAAGGTAAGTTATAGCCTCTTATATACAGTAGTTTATCAGAGCACTGTAGAGAAGTCTCGCTTATACTCACAGTTTATGGTATATGTCCCAGCATGCCTTTCAGGAATTACATCGAATGACTGTAGAGACAACAAAAATGGAGAAGGAGAGGAGGACTCTGGAGTTCATTTTGAGAGACAGCAGGGCAGGGAAGGATGCTCTTAGGTATGAAACCAATCTCCTACTAATTGTATTATACAAAGCCGCATGCATCAACAAAGTAACATCACATTGCATCAACATAATCGTGTGCTGTATAAAGAATAGTTCTGTAAAATTATTATTACAACAATGAATGTGTTGTAGTTCTCAGCTGCACGAGCTGCAGAGCCAGAGAGACTCCTGTATCCTCGAGTTAAGAGACATGGAGGAAGACCTCGCTGCTCTGACTCAATATAAACAGACTCTAAAGGAGGCAGCCTTCACCGAGAGGGTAATTAATTCTCAATCAAGCAATTAGTTTTTTGGCTGTGTCTCATTCTTAATACTAGACTTTTTGTTTTGTTTCCCCACTCTTCCACAAACAGCCCAGTGTCGTCATGTCAGTGCTGGAGAGGGAGGAGATGGACAGACAGCTGGACAGCGCCAAAACAGAACTGTTTGCTGAACAGCGACGAGCAAGAGAGAAGCTAGAGTCCATGCAAGAAGTAATGTGTTAAGGACCGTTTATATCATTAATTATAACTATAATGACAATTATAAAGTTATTACAACAGTGTTCACACTACAACAGTGCAATTCTAAATAATATAAAATAATAAAACATGCAAGTTTGTTACTACAACATTATTTTAGATGATGAAATAACAATAAAACAGTTTCAGCCATTCAAATCATGGGGTAGAACGGGGTTTGTTTGCAGTGGCATTTCAATCAGAAACTTTTAACTTTTAAGGTAAATTATCTTATTTATTCAAAGATTTTTAGAAAAGAGAATATATGTAAAATATGTGTTTCCCCCAAAAGGTTATAACAAAAATTTTTAAAACCAGCAGTAACACAAGTATTACTACTTGTGAATGTATCCTTTTAATTTTTTGTTATTGTTTCGCACTTTGAGTGAAACTACAGGGAGAAGGTATTTGTTTATGTGTGAAAGGGAGATTTATTGTCTGTGTTTTAAAATATCTCTGGCTACGTGTTCATGTATGACCTTGGAACAGAAGCTGGAGCAGACTCGTGAGGAGCTCCAGACAGCCACAGAGGCAGAGAGCACACTGAGGAACAGATGTGCTTGTCTGGAGGAGAAACAGAGGCAGAAAAAGGATCAGATTGTAGTGGCACCTCACAACATCATACTCTAATTTCAAAGCCAAAAAAAATCTAATATTTATCTGTTAAGCTAATGGCACACTGTCAATGTCCACTTTTTGTTCATTCAATAATTTCTAACTATCCGCGCTATTTTTGGTGTATCTCATTCGATCAGGCAGTAGAGGTTCAGGTGGGCGAGTTGCAGGGTGAACTGGGACAATGCAAGGTCAGAGTGGGTACTCTGGAGAAGATGTTGGCTCAGAGGGAGCTGAAGCTGCTAGATTTGCAGGAGCAACGGATGGCCTTTCAAGCTGAAAGAGATGGACTGAAGGTGGAGCTACAGCACCTGAAAACCCAGCACTGCAATGCACTGAAAGAAGCCCAGGAGCAAGCCCATAGAGTGATGGTAAGTGCTGAGGCTGTCTGAGGTTTTCCAAGCCTACATATCATGATATTTTCAAATGTAACACTAAGTCCCAAGTAAGTGGGTTCCTCTTTTTTAAATTCAGAAGGCCGCATTGAAGCAGCAAAAGACAGATTTGGCACTGGCTTATGAGCAGCAAATCAAAAAGGTGACACATGGGTCTGCAAACTAAAATACTGATTCTTCAAATGACATCATCACAATTTAATTGTAGCAGTCCCTCTGGCTGTTGTGTCCTCAGGTTAATAAGCAGACTGAAGAGGAGAAGGCAGACGCTTTGAAAGAACAAGCTCTGTCTCTCACCCAACACATTGAGTCCTTACAAAGTTCCCTTCAGGTCAGTGTGATTCCCTGAGCATATTAAATCCACTGTTTTCTCAATGTAAACTATTTGGTGAACTGTTTTATCTATAGTACCTTACACGGCCATGATGAATGCATATATTGTAGTCTAACTTGTGTGTGTCATTTTCATGATTATAGCTCTTTGCACTAGATACACAGTAAGTAAAAACACTCTATAAGGTAACTTCTCAAGATATGATCCTCTCCCATTCTGGCAGCTAAAAGGAGAAGAGGCAGAGAAGCTGAGGAATTCTCTGGAGCAGCAGAAGGAGGAGGCAAAGAAGCATGAAGAGGAGCTGCGTGTAGAAGCCCTGGAAAAGGTACTCTGATAACCCTCTGCCTAATATGTGCCTAAAACGTGTCTTTTTCAACACGATTCCATGATACGCACAGTCTGCTCCCACTCAGGTGCAGAAAGCAATAGAGGAGGAGAGGAGGAAGTTGGAGGCAGAAAAAGTGGAAGCTGTGCAGGTGCATTGCGGGATACTGGAAGAGCAGAACAGAAAGACCCTGGAATGCATGAGGAGTGAGATGCAGCGAGAGAAGAGTAAAGCACTATCTCTTCAACATAAAGTGGTGGAACTGAAAACAGTAAGCAACCTGGACATTAACATCTTAAATAAATCCAAGTAAATGTGCATTCTGTCTGTGCATGATTTTCTTTTTATCTATCAGAGAGTGCAGGAGTTGGAGAGTGAACGCTGTGCGTGGCAGAGAGAGCAGGAGTCTTTGGTGGCTGCTATTTGCAAGTCACAGAAAGAGGAGCACCAGGCTGAGCTGCAGAAACTGCGGAGACAGATGGCGCAGGTGACAAGAACACTGTAGAAAGCACTCATTCACAGGCTCATAAAAGAGATGTGGTGTTGCAGAAAAGCTGACATGGTGTGGTCCGTGGTCACAGGAGAGTCAGAGAGCAGTGCTGCGGCTTGAGCAGGCTAATCAGCTGTCAGAGAAAGAGGCTGCGGGACTCCGGGTGATGATAGAAGAAAGGGAGAGCAGCCATAACCAAATCACAGCTGAAATGGAACAGCAGCTCAGACACTGGGCCCAGGAGCTGGGAACAGAGTGCCAGCATCTACTCCTCTTACTGGAGCAGAGTGGAACCAAGCCTAGTTCTGTGCAACTACCTCCCAGGTATATCTTCCTGCTCTGGCTTAAATACCTGGTTTAGAAAGAGTTTGATGATTAGCTTCCAATTTTGATGCATTTGTATTGTGCAGGCCTTCAGTAGCTGAGGCTCTTTCAAACCTGAGAACACTAACAGAGCAGTTGAAGCACCTGATTAGCCATCAACACCAGGAGCTTGATTCACAGAAACAAATCTTTGTGCAGCTGAGAAAAGACAAGGTATAGTTTACAAACTGCACTGTGCCCTTGCGTTTGCAAATACAGCACATTAGATATACACATGAATACACGTCTACAAGTTCATCTTTTTGTCAGGAACGAGAATTGAGCATCCAGAGGCAGCAGCTCAGGATGGAGAGAGACCAAGCCTTGGATTCTCTAAAGGAGCGTCTCATTCAGGTATGAAGTTGCGCACTTTGTGTCATGTTGCTGCACACGGACACAGAGAAGTAATCAAGTAGAGCGTTGATGTGTCACGCCATATTTCTGCAGGAGCACATTGAGGAGTTAAGCAATCTGAGCAGGGCTCATATGTGCGATGGAGGAGCTGAGGGGGGAGGAGTGGCAGCATCTCTTCGCAAACAGCTGAGGGCCAAAGACCTGGAGCTGAGGCAGGTTCAGAGGAGCATGGGTCAGTGGAAGGAACAGACTGCAGCTCGTCTGGCATGCAAGTTTGAGGAAGAGCTGACAGCTGAACTGGAACGGTAATGTCAACACATACATCTTGTTCCTTCTAAGTATTAATCAGTAATCTCCCATACTATATGGAAATGTAAAACACATGTACTCCTAAAAATGGCTCAGAATCCAAGATGGAAAGATGGAATGGAAATCAAAAAAATATTGCTTTAATTTTTGCTGTTCCACAGGTGCAAGACAAAGTTGTTACGGGACAGGTAACTGGTTTCTGTGTAAAATAGATGACATACTAACCAGGTTTTGTCCTAACAAGAGCACGATCTCGCCTCAACTCACATATGCGTGTTATAGCGTAGATGTAAAACCAGCTAAACATGTAAACCCAGTTATGTTAATTATTCACAACATTACAACCTTTTTGGTTTGTTTGTTTGTTTCCCAGAAAAACAGCGAAGACTCGAGAGGAGAGGAAGAGAAAGCCTGAGAGGCCTGTCGGAGAGATGACGCTTAGTGCAAAGGTAAATGTTTTACTGTTCTTGTAGGCATGAAGGCCAAGCTCTTAAAGATACATCACCTAAAGATATAACATTCATTTGTTTACTGACAAAAGACCTCACTGTCTAAATCTCCCCCATCAGGGAGCTCAGAATCCAGTTTGCTCTTCCTCCCTCTATGTTGCTGCCTCCCACAGTGCCTCAGATGTGGCTTCATTTAAGCTTCTACGTTACCTCCAGAGCAGAGTCAAGCAGCTCCGTGTAGAAAACCAGGCCAACACCTGGAGTCCATCACCTTCAAATACAGTCCCTTTAGATTTGTCAGGATCCTATCTTACAACAGTGAGTACATTGTTTTAATAGCAGGTTACTGCTGATTACTGACTTGTCCCTCTTTCAGTGTCAGAACTAGCTGCATTTACAGTGGTGATAAACAAGTGGACAGTAAACAGTCATCCTTGTAATTTATCTTAGGGCCAGGTGAACTATTTCTATTAAGGTTTTAAAGTATGTATATTAATCTAAGAAGTGAATGTAGGAAGAAACCCACATAATTCTAATTTTAAATCTTCACAGATCATCATTTGTTCATCTTGAATATGCCAAGAAACAGTCCACAGCGACTTTCTAAAGACATTCAAGTCTTATTGATATGTTTGTGTAATTAAATTAGTGTATAAAGCTTTTTTTTTAACATTTAAATATGACAACTACCACTCTGTAAGAGGCACAGCACTTTTGGATCTGATACCAAAAAACAAATTTTCGTCAGCATTTGATTTCTGTTCGTCTTTATAATATTATAATAATAGCTAATGTTGGTGTCTCCTTTTATAGATCAATCAAGGTCTAGACGTCGCTGGGATTCAGAGCCACTGATCAATCAGGACCGTCTGAAGTTAAGGACATGAAACCTTACTCTGTGTGTGCTACACACACCGGTGATATAATGTTCTCTAAATCTGACTCTCAGGCATTTCAAGGTATGTGTGTGGCCACAGAATTTACTGTAACATATGCTTAGATAGCAGATTAACAAGCAGGTCAGAGTGACAAATGACACAACCGATGATTTGGCCATAAAGTTCACATTCCTCTGTGTTACGGTAGTCAAATTTTATGACTTAAGGTTACAGTGAACAGTGAGTGATGAACTGACATTTCTGTGAAGAATAGTGTGAGTTATGTAAGAGAAACATATAGGGCTGACAGTTCTGGGGTAATCCCTTGTATAATCATAAATGTTACATGATTACAATTCAATATAAATTTGTATGTTGTAATAAAAAGGAGATTTGTGTCAAGTTCAAACTAAATTATGTAATAAGCATTTAATATGCCTTTAAACATCTTTATCACATTTGTTCTTTTTTTCTATCTTATGAAAATGTTTAATCTTAAAGGTACAATGTGTAAGAATTGAGACCACAATTTATACTCCAAAACAATAGCTGGCTGTTAGCTAGTTAGCTCAGTAAGCATGCCCGGACCGGGACTGAACCCAGTCTATGGACCAAATACGGCCTCCAAGACTGACAGGGACGACGAAGACACAGCAAGCTCAGGCGGGGACAGGAGAGGTGTCACGTGGGAGAGTACGACCAAACCAAAAAAGTGGTATTAACAAAACAGGACAGGGCCGGGGCTAGCTGTTTAGCATGCTAACTTCAGTAGAAATTTCTGCAACACGCTACATATACGTCTCTGACTTAACGTCAGAACTCTCCACATTCTGTTCATAGTATTTAATATCTTAAACTAAAATTCTGGCCATATCTTACACATTGTGCCTTTAATGTAAACAAAATATTCTGAGACTGCTGCCACATTTTTAAAAGATGGTTTCTCTTTAATCACATCAGCAGTTGCGGTCATATCGACATGCTTTTGTTCCCAAGGTGTTAGAGTTGGCTGGTGTAGTAGTTGTGTTGTCAGTTCTTCCTAAAAAGGAGAACGCACGACCAGCACCTATTTATTCAACAACTACATCTCTATTTATGTAAACAATATCGTGATCATCAGTCTTGGTTCAGAAAACCATCTTCTAGAGGGCTGACCCCAACAAGAGGACTGCTTTCACTAAATTCAAGCAAAATTTCTTTCAATAAAAACCAACTATGCCCTGCAAAATCTCAACATATAAGTTTATTTAATAACAAATAAAGAGTAACACCACTCGATGGCTGATAACAATTCTAGCAATGTACATATGAAAATACAATCAAATCATATAAAAGGTGCATTTCTACGACTTCTTTATAAATTCCTCAAAGCTCACAGATGGCGTACTTGCTAAACACTATAGGAAGATAATCTTTTTTTTACCACAACAAGTACAGCTGCAAGCAGGAAGTCGTGCTGTGAGCAAATGTGAACACGCAGAAACAATTTTTAGTGTCTCGCTATCAAGGCCCAGAAGCTGAACATAAAAACTGTACAAATTTCCGGTGCTACACACCGATATTTAACAAAGTCATATTCACAGTACATCAGCGTGTTTTTGGCCAGACTTTGTCAAATTTATGTACAAATTATCATATTTCTAAGGGCAAATGTTTATTCTGTGAAATGGGTTATAAGGCTGCTTAAAGAACTTTTCAGTCTTGAGATCATGGGAGTTTTTTGGAAATTTAAATTAATAAAACTGATTATTAAGTCAGCGTTATTGTTCCATCTTACATTATATAGTCAGAGAACCTAAACGGAGCGTCTGTAAAACAAAGAATGTGTTGCACAAACTGTCCAAAACACAAATATTCATGTGAAGTCAACATGCCTCACCAAACTTACCAACCTAAAATGGTTCCTCTATAGTCCTTTTTGTCACTACATGTCCAGTCTTTGGCATGGCTTTTCAAGTCATTAAACACTATTACATTTCCATGTCCTCCTCTCCAGAGGCCACAGGAAAGCTGTACATAGAAGAGTCTGTGTCTGCAGTGGCGCGAGAGGGGCTGAGGGGACCGTGAGGGGTGGGAGATGGACACGGTGTCGGGGGTTGTCGAGATACTGTCTGTTGTTTCCGCTGTTTCTGTAACGGTCCCTTTCGCTTCCGACAGAAGGGATCGTCAGGTGGCCGCCACAACACCAACTCCATGCAGGAGTGGCTCCTAAAAGTACGAGAGGAGAAAAATGTTCAAGGAGGAATCTCTCGCCAGCAGAACACGAGTCATGTTACTTCATTCAACATTACAACGTTCCAATAACAACACAAGGAGAACATACACAGACTGGGCTACTGTGTGGGGTAGGATGTCACTAATGCCGCGCTGTAGATCCTCCTTCAAACTGTCAGAGATCACCAGTACTGGCCGTCTCGGGGCTGGCTCTACATCCAAATCGTCATCTTCATCGTCATCCTCCAGAATTATTCTGTGATAAATCAATATCAGTGTGTTCAGTTAAAGGAATCGACGGTACATTATGTGTTGATGCCACCTTTTCATGTGACGCAACCTGCGAACCTATCGCCACCACGGACCCATTGAGGCAGAAACAGAGTATCTTGACATGTACTATACAGGGTGATTTGAAAAAATTCATTACAAGATAACTATTACAGTAAGACATATATTTACAGTAATCCCATATATATATATATATATATATATATATATATATATATATATATAATATGGGATATTGGGAATTTAATCCATCCATCCATCGTCAACCGCTTATCCTGTGTACAGGGTTACGGGGGGGGCTGGAGCCAACCCTGGACAGGTTGCCAGTCCATCACAGGGCCACACATAGACAGACAACCACACACACTCACATTCACGCCTAAGGACAATTTCGGAGACACCAATTAACCTAGCCTGCATGTCTGTGGATGGTGGGAGGATGCCGGAGCACCTGGAGAGAACCCACATGAGAACAATGAAGTATTCAAAATCATGAAAAAAGTATTTCTTTCAAACAAAATCTTACAATTAAAATGTTCACATTTTCATACATTTGAACATAATTTAGTCAGAGAGGTGGAGAGGTGACCCACAATATCTTAATATAATCATTTAGTCACAAAACAATATGGCAAGAAAATAATCTGAATATTGAATAATCTCTTTATACAGCTCCTCACAAGGGATCAGTAATAGACTGATGGCCTTTCCAAGACCTCCTCTCACCAAATGCATTTTAAAATAAACTCAAGCCTCCTGTTCTTTCTGTATCAAGTAGCGCATTAAAGGCAACTACTGTTTGTGTTTGCCACTCAGGGGAGTGACTGCAAAGGCACGTGACTGCAAAGGCACGTGTTCATTCTATAAACACAGGATATCTAAAATGTCTGGGATTGCAAGGGCAAGTATATATATACATAAATATGTATATATATTTTTTCTTTTCACCTTTGTGTGTCAACAACAGATTCCAGGATGGCTAATTATAGGTAGGATTTTTGGCCATGAAGTGTTGGTTTGAAGTCTAATCCTGACAAGCAAGCAGTCAGATAGTTGGCAGTTGGTGCACATCCCACCTAATGCATACCTGTCTTCAATCTCCTGAAGTCTCCTCTGAGCTGCCTCTATCTCCATGCAGGAGCTCTCTGTTTCGGGTCGTGAAACAGCAGAGGAGGGCTGAGCCAAAGTCAAGTTCGGAGGCGCTGGGAAGGGCTGTGGAAGTGCAGGGCTGCCTTGTTGTGCAGACAGCGGAGGGCAGTTGTTTGCTGTAGGCCAGTCATGACGAGTGCTACTGTTTGAGCTCTCTGCTTCCACTTCTGCCTCCAACATTAACCTCCTCCTTTTGGCACTGCATCCCCTGAGAAAACATTCAGATAAAGTGTTATAACACTCATATGCCACTATTCCACACATTGTCAAATGTTAAGTAAGACTGCTGCTTCTGTGTATTGCTTATTTACTCATCATCAACTCTCCTCCTGTGCTTCCTGAGGCATCGGGCCTCCCAGCTGCTGAGGGACAGAAGATACCACATGCCAGGTTAAGATGGAAAAGTATTGCTAATTTATTTCTGACCAATGTATAGAGGCAGTTTACAGCCCTAACATCAACAGCTACATACTTGTTGGAGATAGGTGCTCTCTGCGGGTTACCAGACGTACTTGGGGGTCCGAGGTCAAATTCAGGAAGGCTTGTGGGTCCTGAAAATGAATACATGGCCGGCAGGGGCCCCCCTTCACTGCTTAAGGGAGCAGAGTGATGCAAGGTGGTCCAGTCGATGAAATGATTTGAAGAGACACACGGGTGGATAACTACAAACGGATTTGATCTGGAAGATCAGTATTGATACCAGTCAGATAAGCTGATAAAAGGTATTTCCTGTAACCTACATGACGCACACACCAAGTTATAAATATGTCTAGACGAGGACAGCTGGCTGGTTTTCTAGCTAGCCACAATACCATCGTTGCATGTTCCCGTTAGTTAAGCGTTACGGGATAAAACTGGCCAAGTTCCGTGACGCAATGACAGCTTCATACCTGCACTAAATAACAACTTTGCACAAGTTAACCAGAAACATTTAGCGTTACAGACCAACATGTGCAGCTGCCCAACCCCTTGGTTATTTTGTTGTTGACGTTTTGCTGTTAGCTAGTTCGTCTCTGCCAGTTCGCAGTTTTCTGTTTTGCTTTGGAATAATGTTAGCTATCCCCATTAGCACACAGCAACGGGCTCTAAGTGCTCAAGTCTTACTAACCTACTATTATAACACCGCCTGCAAGAAGAAATAGTCCCCAAATTAACGGCCACTGAACTGCTTGAAAGAAGGCTGGGTTAAACTGACGTTAGCTAACGTTGGCTAACTATTCTGAAGTGAAGAGTCGCCTAGCTTCTAGAAAGTGCGTAACGTAAGTTACGTTAGGTGAATTGTGGGAATTGTAGTTACTGTGGACAAACAACTCATTACAAATCCTTGTTTGTGTTAAAATACTCGGTGCGGTACAGAAGCTAAATTAACTAAGTTAACTTTTTGTTGATGCGTTAACATCAGTAGCAGCTACTTAAGTATGCTAAAATGTCAGTTAACTCGACAGGAACTATGTAAAGATAGACACCTGCCTTCCGTTTCGTATGTTCGTCTTACCAAAGAGTATATGTGAATAACAAGATAATTCTGAAACTTCCTGTTGAACAACCGCTGGTGGTTTAAAGTTTAAAGCTTAAAGGGACCGTCTTCCTTTTTTCTTCGCTTTGTCATCACAAATGACGAGTCATGTGACAGTGAAATACTAGAAGCTGTTGTCTCTTCTGCGGACTCTGATTCTTCACGCAATAGTCGCTCTCTGAGGAGGTAAGACACTGCTGTTTACTGCAAAATATAAAAAGCTTTCAATCTCATTACTTAACTGCTGTGACAAAGTTATCATAACGAGCTTATAATATTTCCCGAACATCGCTGAATAGACGTTTCTGTATCTAATTCATATGTAGCCTACATTGCAGTTTTTAGATGTATTGTTTGACATTAGTGAACCTGCCTTCCTCAAATACGTGAAAACTTTAATTCTAAAAAGAGTTTTTTATTTATTTTTATATCTGTCTTTATTTCCTCTGCTTGTGTTTTGCAGCAGGTTGTCCAGAATGCTGTCTTTGGTCTTAATCACAGGCCTACTAGCTTGTGCTTCTGGCAAACCATGCGGCAAGTATATTATAAATCCAGTTATCACCAACCATTAAAAACTCAGACTGAAATCCGGAAAGAACACTGTGTACAAATACATTGACTCATTGGTCTGTACATCCACAGATTTTGCAATCACTACTTGATGGATTTGAATGTCCTTCATATTGCTCGCTCATTAATAAAAGTTGTGCATTTGCCAAATTGCAGAGAATGTTGAGGTTGAGTGATAAGGGTAAATATCAAGGAGAAACATTACCATATTTGGAACGTAGACCTAGTATTATTAAAGTCTCCACAGTCTGTATCCTCCTGTGGTGGCTGCTGATGCTGCAGTTCTGGTTTTGCAATTCTTTGAAAGTTCATGTTGGTGTCAGCAAGAGAGAGTTACTGAAATATTTCTGTGATCAAAATTTCTGAGAGACGTTTTTTCTTCTAATATTAAAATCAGATACTGAAACAGCCCACAGTGAGCTGCTCCTGTCACTCAATAAGAATCTCCTTCGCTCTCTGGAGACTCAGGAAGGACTCCCCAATCCCAGTGTCCACTTGGCATTACGGCTTTCCAATAACCACAATCTGGCCAAGGAGAGCGAACACCTGAATAGACTGAAAAATAACTTGCACAATGACATTCAAAGGTATTGCACTGCTTATAAATGCCCTCATTTTTCAGAGTTGGTTATTGTAGTGACACAATGCTAATTTAAATCTGTATGTCTGTAATTTATCATTTTCCTTGATGCTTCATATGAACCTTAGTCCCCTGTGTCTTCCACAGCTCTCTCTCTAACAGCCAATCTGTGGTTGGCCTCTTGGCGCTGTACACGCTGGCTTTGAAGTCCTCCTGCTACGACCTCAACACAATCACCTTCAGCGTCAATGAGAAGAGTGAGACGCTGCTGACGCACCTAAAGAAGCAGATGGAACAAGAAAAAGAGCATATTGCCTGTAAGTTTTACTTTGACCTTTCGGAGGCCAATGGTTGTCATAAAAATTGTTTTCCATCCTGTTTTACGTTGCAACAAAATGAGTTCAGAGTTTATTTAGTGCAGATATTTCTTCTGAAAGGAAATCCCAAGAAAATGTATGTAAAGGTGTCAAATCTTGACAAAAAGAAAATCCTGGTTGGAACACCTTAAGTTGAATTAGCTCAATAAGAATAAACCAATTTAACATTTCATAATTTATATGTGTAGCATGTTATTGGCAAACATTGTCAGGACATCTTATTGTAATAATGGCTCTTCTTTAGCTTTATAGCTGTGATGTCTCAATGCCATTTTAGAGAAGTTAGTACTTAGAGAAGTTAGTACTAATCACGAGAGCAACTATGGATGACTTCCATCCAAAGTGAGATAAAACTTGTAGTGGCAGTGACAAAAATAAGGAACCTTTTGTGATGTTTTGAACATTACTGTGAAGTCATGTTATAATGTAATTGTTTTTTTTATTTCTTGCCTCCTATTATGCAGTCAGTCACCGCCCTTTGACCAACTATTACCAGTACTCTCTGGGTGTGCTCGCTCTTTGCGTGAGCGGCATCAGGGTCAACAACCATGTCAGCAACAAGCTTATCAAGGCAGTAGAACATGAGCACTTGAAACATGGAGACTCTGAGAGCGTTGGTGAGTGACGCCTAAATGTTCTGCAGGAAATATGCAGGCAGGGATGCTTCTCAGTTCTTCTGGAGTTATAATATGACTGAGCTCTATACTGTGGACAAAGATGTAAGGCTGTAAATTTTCTATGGTGGAGTGAGATAGTATGAAAGATAAAAAAACATTGCTGTTTTGTTGCATTACATTTAGAGTATTTTTTTAGGCAGGTAAATTCCATAGTTAGCTGAGATTAATTTTACTAGCGGGTTTGCTCGAATGAAGGTTCAGGGCGGCAAAGTTCTTTTACCACTACCACAATGCAAGAGGAATCCAGTAACTCCACTTGGTCTTTTTCTGTGAAATATGCACGTTATTCTACTTTCTCTCCTTAGATACCTATGCCATGGCTGGAATGGCACTCCAGTGTGTGAAGGAAGCTGGTTCTCATGTGCAGAATGCTGCTGAGCTTGACACAGCCCTTAGCAAGATCAAGCAGAAGCTCTTGGCCTCTCGTAGGACTGACGGCCATATTGGCAATGAGTTCAGCACAGGCCTTTCAGTTCAAGTGAGGATCCTTTTTTCTTTTTGTGTCTAGTCATTTCATTCAATGAACCCTTAGAGCAAAATGTTTGTGGCTTAAACATGTGTTTTGTTCAAGGCCTTATTGGCAATGGGCGGCCAAGTTGCAGAGTGCGCTGCCTCAATGGAAGCCATGAGGAGAGACGCCAGATCCAACACATACCACAACCCCATGGCTGTATCTCAGATCCTGCCAGCTCTCCACCAGAAATCCTACCTGACAGTTAAAAGCAAGCAGTGCCTCAATGAGGATGGTACATGCAGCATTATTTCTACCCCTGTGTGTACTGTGATTTCAGGCAGTGTCTGTATTTTCACTGTTTGTTTGTCATGTGGGTGTCTTCCTACAGACACTCTGGTGCTGGAGCCGATAGATCCTGTGGTGGTTTTACCAAGCAAGACCAAAGTGACTGTGATGGTGGAAGTGGTGACGTCTAGCGGAGCAGCTGCTGTTTACTCTGTGGATGCGCCAAAAGGGAGCTCTCTGTTGGAGGCCCTTGAACTTCTAAAGGGGAAAGATGTTGGGTTCATGTGAGTTCATACAGTTTTTTAAGTCCAGTATGATTGCCTTCATTGAGTAATATTTGATGCTGTTTGGCAGGTTTGAGACAGAGTCCAGCCTATGGGGACCTTTCTTAAGTATGGTGAATGGAGAGCAGGCCAGACAGAGCGACCGCAGATACTGGCACCTCTCCTCTGATGGCACTGCACTCAGTCAGGGTGAGGACACACACGCATTACACTGTGACTCACCAATGCAGCATCTCCTTATTTCTTTGATCTGCTGCTTTAATTTCATTTTGGTAAAAAAATAAATCAAAATGCTGGTTTGCTCCCTCAGGTGTCAGTGATTTCAAGATTGAGGCAGCTCAAAAGATCACCATCAAAAACACAAGCTACTGAGTGTCAGTAGATGCAAAAGCAGTTTAATCTTGAGGTTTTTTTTCTATCCTTTGTTGTTTTAACCAGTGATTACACTTAAATTATACATTGTCACCATTTTTGATTAAATAGTCGTAGTGGTTCACAGAATGTTTGCATTTCGAGTAGGTTTGACCTTTGAATACAAGTGCACTGTAGAACTAACTGACGTTGCTGTGAATATCCTCACTTTAGTATGTAAATTGTAAAGCATTTTTTAATGGATTGTTAAATGAGTGTGAAATGTTTATACAAATGTTTTCCAAAACGTGATTGTGCTTTTTTAAACAAATAAAAAATTGTCTTTTTAAAAGAGAGTTTCTGTAGGTTTGTGTTTTTGATTTAAAAAATAAAATAAAATAAAATCTATAAGCAAAGGACATTGGATTTAATTATTTGATTATTTTAGATTTCTTAACAAAGTAACATGGCTAATCAAAACCATGCAATTTGGTTGTGATATGATTTTTATTATATATGTAAAGCGCAGTTATTATGGATTATAAAAGTAAATTGTCATACTATACAGTAATGTAAGACAAACTGGTGCCAGTGGAAACATACATTACTTTATCATTTGTTTGATGTTATTCTTATAGCTGACATTTTCATGCAGATTGTTACAGTTTGTAAAGGTTCTTTGATTTAAGATGAAGATCAAATCCTAGAAATAAAACACTGGATGTCTTCAGAGTCACATGGATGGGGAAAAGAACATTTGTAACTATGCCACATTTAATTTAATGTCTGATGCTGAGGATGACTGGTTGACAATGGTGCCATAAAATAATGCCTCCAAACATCCTTAAATATCACTCTAAAAAAATGTTTGTTTTTGAAAATCACCTGCTAAAAGTTGAACTTATTTATTTGTTAGAGGTGTGATTAGGTCAACTGTTTAGGCACCACAGTATGAAATGAAGATAGTACATGTGCTATTGCTGTTGAAGTGCCTTAAATGTCATACAATATTATGAGTTTGTAAGTAGAATATTCAATTATAAGTTGTTCTCTCCCTCTAGTAAGTAAAGTCTAAGTAAAGAGACATGATGCAAATAATCAGTGACTGGATCGCCCCGAGGAACACACTCAATAAATAAAAAGCTTAATTTGTACAGCTTGTAACTATTCTGTGGAAATGAAAACACCTTTTATGACCTTCCTCGGTCCTTGTCTTTACACATCCATGCATGGACCTCGTCCATCTAGGGACAATCTTATGCTGCGTTCCAGGTAACTCGGAACTGGGAAATTTCCAACTAGAAAAACTATCCTGGAACGCCACTTGAAGTCAGATTTCCTACTGGTGAACTCGGGGAAAAAAATATGTACCCCGACTTCACCAGTAGCAGCCGAATGACGTCACACAACAATAGCAGCTCCCATGGAAGCACACGTTGTAAATGGTAAACCATAAACTAAAAGGCAAGTAAAGTATTAAATGAAAATAATACATACTAGTATCAAATAGTAAAACTTGTTCTGCATTTAAATTGATGTAGAAATATTTTGTCAATGTTATTAGGTAGCTGGTTACCATAAACAATCTCTGAAAGACATCTCTACACAAAAGTTATTCAGGAAAATGTTAAAAATGCCAAAACATTTGAAAACTTACGAAGTATAGGCTAATCTACAACGTTTATTGTCTTTTGAGGATTACCACTTCAGTTCACCGTTTTCTTTAAAACGTCCCTAATTTTACTGAACACCAAGGAAGAGGGTGCAACTGGGTGGAAGTCAGAGATTTCAACTCGGACATTTTCCAGGTCCGAACAGTCTGGAACGCGGCAATAAACTGGCCAAAGAAACATAAGTTTGTCTCGGTCAAACATGTTTATTGTTTACATTTAGCGTCATGCACCACCATGCAACTGAAAAGCTTTGAGGTCGGATATTTCAACTTCCCAGTTTCGACCGGTCTGGAAGGCGGCATAAAAGCACTACGGAAGTACTTCCGGGTTGATGACCAAACGCACTGCCACCACCTCAAACTGTGCTGCATATACAGTCATTATCTGTTCATGTATCTTTTAGCTGAACGTCTGAAGTCCAGTCAGTATTAGTCGTTTGCTATCAATATTCTGTTCAAACCATAAAGGCTTTTATTGTGAAGGAACAGAACAGAACGTATACCGGAAGTACTTTTAGTTGCTACTGTTTGTAGCATTCAGGCACAACTTCTTATAAATCTATCTTAGTAATTTTACGTAACAGCAGCAAATATACGAAACACGAGGGCTACAGGAACAATGCGACCGATATATCGGTGTTTACAAATGTAGTAAATGTAGTAATAGTTTCCATTTAGCTGTACCGTTAAACACATCATTCATAACGCAAGCTCATGTGAGGATGAGCTAGTTACCATGAGGGTAACGTAACGTTATCGTAAACTTTAACGCACTAACATTAGCAAACACCAAGTGAGACGCACATAATTGTGATTATCCCTATGTAGCACTTCTGCCGGTCATAATGTCTGCCCTGTATCGATGCGTTTCCAAATTAAAAAAACAAACCGGTTTGATGCAGCTCATGAGATTTTGGTATAATGCGCCTGCACAGTGGAAGACACCTGACAGCTTCCTGCGAGGTGGAGACACAGCCATAACACAGGTAACAACCAGTCTCGGTACTATGGCTAATGAATCGGGGAAGCGCAGTTGTTCTTCAACCATGGACGGAACAGCTCGAGTTAAGAGAGTTTCTATCGAGGGCAACATTGGTAAGTACAGTATTTCAAAATAAGATAAAACAATTTGTGCCATAATGTGAGTGACCTCCTGTACTTACTCTCAAACATCAGCTGTTGGAAAGTCGACCTTTGCAAGACTCTTGCAGTCAGCTTGTCCAGACTGGGAGGTGGTGGCAGAACCTGTCAGCAAGTGGCAGAACATTGACACTGGGACCCCAAAGGTGTGCACATTTCCTGACCTCTGTATGTTTCCCCCCCAACAAAATTCAAAGCAGGCCAAACTTACCATCTTCATTTGTATGTTTGGCAGGAGGCAGATGCGTCCCATCAGACAACAGTCAGCAACCTGCTGCAGATGATGTACCAGGACCCTCAGCGCTGGTCGTACACATTTCAGACGTATTCCTGTATGAGTCGGCTGAGAACGCAGCTGCAGCCTCCTCCAGCTCGCCTGCTCAGCTCAGAGGGAACACCTGTCCAGGTGTATGAGCGCTCAGTCTACAGCGACAGGTGTGCGAGTCAGGACAGTGGAGGAGGAAAGTGAAAATGAAATCGTGTCAGGGGAACTCCAGTTTTGGGTTCTTTACATGGACATTATCATCCCATAACAAATCAAATCAAACTTTATTGTCATATGTACAGGAAACAGTTGTCACACAGTACAATGAAATTCTCATTCTGTGAATCCTCCCAGCAACATCCAACATTAACTAAACAGCCTAAGACATAAATGGCAAGTGACACAATAACAACATAGAATAACATAAATAACAATGTGCAAAAAAAGTACGTAGTAGTGCAAGTATAACATGGGAAGGTAGTCTACAGAGGTTGGATTGTTAGTGGTCGTTTGTGTGTGTGTGTGGATCATTGCACCTCTTATATGGGCAAGAGGGTGTTGATATCTTCTTAACCAACTTCTATTTCAACCAGAATGATATAGGGAGCTGTAGACTTACTCCACTATCCATAAATTCACACATTATCACCAGATATAATTGTTGTTTTACAATAAGTGATGCTAAGGATGGAATTAGCATGAAATGGACATATGTGCTTGTGCAAATTCATTGTTATTTATTTTGTTTGCATAAAATTAAACGTGAGTCTCCCTCCTGTCAGATACATCTTTGCCCTAAACATGTTTGAGCTGGGTTGTATCAACTCTACAGAGTGGGCAGTCTACCAGGACTGGCACTCCCTCCTGGTGGAGCAGTTTGGACACCAGGTGGAGCTGGAGGGCATCATCTACCTCAGAGCCCCACCACAGGTATAAACATTCAAGAGATACAATTAATGTAACAATAACTCCTAAGGAAAAACCATGTTTTCAGCACATCTATTTAGCTTGTGGTAGTTGTTAGTGTTTATATAATTATTACTGTAACAGTACATCATCTTCATTTACCCTCTTTCATGACAAGAAAGACAAAGGCATTGTACTTTTGCATCTCAGAAATGTATGGAGCGTCTGGAGCATCGGGGAAGGGCAGAAGAAAAGGGAGTGAAACTGGACTATCTGGATAAGCTACACGTTCAACATGAGAGGTGGCTTGTTGAGAAGTGCACTGAGTGAGTGCTAATGAGGTCATGTTTGAGTTGTTTGTTCTCTTCATTTGTGTGTGTGAATTGTAAAGTCACACTTTTCTCAACAGTTATACAGGCTACACCTAACTGATACAACATGTATACAGTCAGGTGGCTACTGTCAATGCAGGCCTGATGTGCACAGTGTAAAAACAAAGTTTTAAATAACATTTAAAATGGGTCTTTAGGTGATGACCTGTGCATTATCCAACCAGAATCTGGTATGAAATTTTAAAATTTAAAAAATAAATTCTAAAAGTAAAGATGACCGTACAGCCATTATATTAGAGGACTCCTGATTTCTGTTTGACGATCACCATTTAAAATGCCTCTCCACGCAGCTGTTTGTTGCTCGGCTATGAACAGATGATGGTCGGTGGTGTGTGGTCTGGGGACTTGTAGCTGTAAATGTAATGCAGAGTGTAATACAGCTTTGCTCTCTTTTTCCAGGATACATTTTGAGAAGTTGAAACAGATACCTGTGTTACAACTCGACGCCAGTGTGGAGTTGTGTGACCCAGAGGTGCGCGAACAGTTTATAACAAGGGTATGTTTTATTTGTTGAACTTCGACACAATAGCTGCTACGCCAGGGACAACCACACGAGGGCCCTGTCCTAGTGTTTGAGACCTCATCAACCTTGAGAATCACCACACTGACACGTTTCTGTTTTCTGATCTGGTGTTTGATGGGTTTCATATATCTGATCCACTGGGATCCGGAAATCCTAAAATACCTTTTCATTCACAGGTGAAGAACTTCTTTGATGCTTTATGAGAAGACAGTCATCGGCAGCCACCGGCAGTGGGAAACATTTGAGAACAGGCGGACCTCAGTCAGTCAAGTGTGTTGACTGACATATACCGAAGCCTCTATTAATATAGAATAATAACATCTGCAGCACCATAACCTCATAAAACACACTGTATTTTTTAGCTTGCTTATTTATTTGTTTTGAAATTCACTATGTAGTTAAAGTTACTTCTTGTACTATACTGTTTATACCATTTGAAATCTGAAATTTGAAAAAGAACAGCTTCACTCTCTAACACAATAATTACCTGTCCAAGCAACAGAAGCACACATCAGTGTAAGCGATTTTATAGCCTGTGTAAATCATATACTAAATCTCTGTCATCGTGACTATTTAGCAGCAAAGTTTCCTGAACATAATATAGTTTGTGTTAAAGGTACTGTTCTACACATTCCTGACTGGCTGTAAAACTGAATTAAGACAATTATTGTGTTTGTTGTTTCTTAATAAATAAACACATTCTTTTTTTAAAACTGTCTTTTTTTACATTACATCTGCCACTATTACTAAACAGCAAGGTGCTAATTGCTGTACAGCATTTAACGTGTCATTTGTTAATGGATTTTTACATTTCTAAAGTCTAGGCTCCTCGATGAATATAAAAGGCTGGGCCGTTTGACAGGACAATGACCTTGGCTAAATGTTTTCTTTTTTTCTGCCCCTCTGATGTGCTCTGATGATCAGAGGGGCTGTTCAGATGCCTGGAGTGGCCAGGGGTCATCAAAGGGCAGCTGTCCACTATAAAGGGGGCCTGTCTGGAGCTCCGTCTGCACATAGCATCATTTCAGCCTGAGACCAGCTAGAGGAAGGAAGGAGATCTTTGCCCCTCTCTCATCATTGTTGGAGTAGATTTAGTGAGTTTCAGTTGAAATGGAAGCTAGAGTTTTCCGCACATTCCTCCTCTGCTCTTTAGGAGTTGTTTTCTCCACTCAGGGGCACAGGTATCACACAGGCCTCGAGGCCAGTTTAGGATTCAGAAACCTCTCAGTTAGTAATCGCAGCGGATACCCTCTGTACATGATGCAGCTGTACCGCTCCTTCAGGACTGTGGATTCATCATGGTCAGTAGCTGTCAACAGCATTCAGAAACAAAGTGACAACCCGTCAGCACGCAGTTCTGACTCTGTCCTGAGTCTGATGGCCAGAGGTGAGTAAAGAGTTAATTTTATGTTAATTATTTTCATCACTGGATTTAAAGCATGTTATGTAGTGTGTATGTTAGTTTCTCCTCAGTGCATCATCCAGCAGCTCTTTCGTTGGTGCATTATCTGTGTAATCAGACCCTCCCTTTTTTACAACCCCGCAAGTGTCAAAATGCTTATTCGACTTTAAAGGCTTTCTCTGTTTTATGTGAGAAGGTGAGTATATTAGCCCTCAGACGGCCTTGCACAGGGGGGTTCAATACACATCCTGTCCTGTTCAACCTCCCACTCCAGTGTTTTGACATTTGTCCAGAGATCTGGTTTGCCCAGAATCAACCAGACTGCTGACTGCCGTGTGTGAATTTGAATTCTCATTTACATTCATTGTCCCATTTTTAGGTTGCCATCAAGTGGGTGAACGATGGACAGTCACGTTTGACATGTCATCAGTCTCTACTAGTGAGCTTGTCCAGCTGGCGGAACTTCGGATCAGACTACCAGCTTTCTCTGGCTCTAATCGCGCCACTGTGGATTTATATCACTCTAGAAAGCAGAGCTGTGACCCAGACAGCACATCATGCCAGGATGAGCACCTTTTCCTGGGGAGCTTCGACACTTCACCCAGCAGCACAAAGTCTTCCTGGAAGGTCGTGAATGTGACTGCTCTCTTAAAGTACTGGCTGTACCAGGGAGATGGCATGTCGAGCCAAGAGGCCACAGGAGGACCTGAGATGGACCATGGGAACGGTTCTGGAGATGAAGGGGAGATGACTGGCAAGTCCCTCTTCCGGAATATGGGTTTGCAAAAAAGCAAAATACACCATCCAACTATGAACAGGGTCATGATGGTCATCTTCTCCAAACATAACCTGCCCCAGGTAGGCCATACAGCATACAGTCTCATTCATACTGTGGAGAACTCCAAGTATGTGACCACAGACAGAGTCGGCGGTGACAGTCAAAGTCGACGCCACAAAAGGAACAGAATGGAAAGGATGAGAGTGACTGATGGAGCTTCCCCTACTGCTGCACCAGCAGCAGAGCCAGCCCAGAGGCCGCTGTGTCGTAAAGTGGACATGTGGGTGGACTTTGACCACATCGGCTGGGACGAGTGGATTGTGCACCCCAAGCGCTACAATGCGTATCGCTGTGAGGGAGAGTGTCCTACACCACTGGATGAGTCCTTCCATCCCACCAACCATGCGTACATGCAGGTGAGATGACAACTTTGAGATTTTTAACCCCATTTAACTCTTTAGAATGTTGAACAATCTCAAGTTTTTGTATAGTTGCTGGTTTATTCATGTGAATTATTCATGTGTTTTTCAGAGTCTCTTGCGACATCACCATCCAGAAAGAGGGTCTTGCCCGTCCTGCGTGCCGACGCGCCTCAGCCCGCTCTCCATGCTGTATTACGAGAACGATGATTTGGCCCTGCGGCATCACGAGGACATGATCGTTGAAGAGTGTGGCTGCCACTAAAGCGCAGCCCGTCACTGCATTCACAACAGCAACTACTGACGGAGCATAATCTTGAAGTTTAATTTAACTGTTTCTTTATTGTCTTCATGTAAATGTTAATGTTCTAATATTAAATGGAGAGTTCCTAACCATGCATTTTTGTTATTGACAGGATATGACTGTTTAAATGAATATATTTAATCCATACTGGGTGGTACACAATAGTATATATGTTTAGTAAGGAGAAAGCTCCATTATGCAACTCTTATGTTTTATCTATTTATACATTATAATGTATATTTTGTACATAAAACCTGAAAAAATATATTAAAACATTTATTTTGACATTACTGTGATGTTTCATGTTTCTTTGGACACTCCACTATTAAGTTTGAGCAATTTGAATGTTTGATTATTTGGTATTTATGAACCCTATAAATATGTACATTGGATATAAAGTTTTTGAAATTGCACAGCTTGACATTGAAATTTTAAAGAGGGGAACTCAGACCACAAAGAAAATCAGTTTTCAAAGTAAAACATTTCAGTGCCATGGATGTAGTGGTATTTAAATTACAATTTAAATGGTATAATAAAGTATTCTGTTGCTTATAAGACTTAAATCTTTATATACATTATTTGATTCCATGCATTTTTGCAGTGTTTATGCCAGTTTTTATGTGGATTTCATTTGTAGTGATTGTTGTTGAATCTGTCAGCAGTAGCTATTATACAGAATGAAAAACACGTTATATATAATCTTTCTAACATAAAGCAGTTCTCAGAGGCTCAACCTGCTGGTTGATACTCCTCTACACTGTAATCCCACTTGTCCTCTGTGACTTGTGACCAGATAACATCATACTGTATTTGCCTTCCTCACTTCCAATCCACATCACAGTGCACACACCATCAGAGGACATTAGTGTGCTTTCTAGCCAGGTCTTTTTTTGTGGATTGTGATCAAACAGACGGGGTGGGTGGAACACAACAAAAAGCATGGTGAAGGATGGAGCAATAGGGGAGAGAGAAGCAGTTGCATTTGTTTACTATGGGGAGGGGGTGAGGGGTTTCAGGAAGCAGAGGTGACAAGATTCAGAGATTTAGACCCCACCACAAGAGATTTAGACCACAAACAATCAGAAAGCATGGTGAGGGAATGGAGAGAGTCAACGTCTGGATGCTGAAGCTACTGTGGTGGAAAGACAGGGTGGACTGGAACTGATCAGCTGAAACTGTCCAATCCACACCTCCACCCAAGACAAGACCAGACTTAGTTCTCTAGTAACTTTCACCTTTATTCAACTGAAACTTATTGGTATAATTTGCTTTTTTTAAGCTCAATAAAACAACAGAAAAGTATCCAATCTATTGTTTATGCCTATCTGAGTTATACAATGACCATATTCAATGCATTTGCAATAATGAAGCTGATGTGGCACTTTGACAGTGTTTGTCCAGATAACACAACAAGCAGTAGCAGGAGCTTAAATGTCTTCACCTCCAAATCATGTGTCAGTTCTCACACATCTTCTCTATCCTGAACAAACCTTCTGCTTGGTACCAGGAACAATTGTACATTCATGCAGATGTAATAGGAACTGCTCAAACTTTTAATGCTTTTGTCAGTAGTTGTGTTCACATAAGTGGACCTACAGCATGCCTTCCTTTCTGCTGCACAAGGTCCAGTTATTCAGTACACCAATGTACATGTACTTTTGACAGCATCAGCCTACGTGCCGTCATTATGGTTTACAGAACTCAATGATTATTGTTTTTCATCAAACTATCGTGCCATTTTTTGTGCCTGTCCATTCCTATGGTGTTAAGGTGGGACAGGTCAGTGCTGGACACAACTGTTCATATTCACATCCTGTAAAACTTCAATTAAAAGCCTAGTCCCAAATAGAACCCTGTCCCTTTTATTGGCCGGTGTGGCTACACATTTTTAAAAATAAATGCAGGTCTCAATTAGACGCCTTGTCTGGTTTATTTGTGGATGTATAAAGCCTTTTAAAGCCCTCTTGAGCTAGTTCTAAGCTGCTTAGATTGCACATAAAATATAAATGTTCAAACTTTTGTCAGTATGGACATGCTACACATTGTAAGATCGGTTAGATTCTCCACAATTCAATCGTTCAGTTAATTTTATGGAAACAATTCAGACTACCGGTATGGTAAATGAGTGAGACGAGTAATATTCATACTGGTTGAAATAAACAACTCGATAAGTCCAACTTTGCTGAGCAAGAGTTTTGTGCAAAAGGAATTACAGGCCTGTCCGAAATATAGTCAGGTAGTTTAGTAATTGAACCAAATAAGAGCCTGGGCTATTAATTTAAATTTTACTGTATGTGGATAGCTAATTGCTCAATTCCACCTGATTTTGCATATCTTTACAAACTACCTCAGCACAGTGGACCAGAAATACTGAATAGTTCAGTGCAGTAGTGTCTGAGGTGTCCTGGGACATCCCCTTCATCCATTATTTGGAGGCATTTATGTAATACTCTCATCAAAGGGAAAGCCCGGTATGCTACTTCAGAATGAACGCAGCAAAACTTGGGCACAAGTGGAATGAAAATGTCACACAGTGACATGATCCCACCTAGCTCTTGGAAAGCAGGGAGTTTCTCCCCGCTATGTGCAGTTGTATATTGACCTCTCTTTATACAGTCCACTGACTGAGGTTATCAGTTGCCAGTGAGAGTCTTGAGGAATTCCTCTGATATGACTTGTGCTGAATCAGGGAACACAGGAAGTGCTAAAGGCTGTTAAGCAACATGTTATAGTTACGATTTATCATCTCAAAATGTGTATTAGCTCTTCACTTAGCACTTTAAAGCAGGAAACAACTTGTGGTCAAGAGATTTTTACTTATCATTTCACAACGGAAATAAGAAATTTTGAGTTTTTGCTATTGCTTCAGATCAGTGAACTGAAGACATTACCCTGATTATTGTAAAAGTACAATCCATTGACATGACAGAACAAGACTCACTAGGAGCAAACAATTAATCCACCTTGTCAAACAGATGACAAAAACAAAGTGTTGTTTGCTTTAATGGTGTTTGCTTTAATGCCTTGTAACCCTACAAACTGTGTGAAAATCTGTTTCAAAATTTCATCAACAAAATTGTTTTACATTCTCTGTATGACACTTCAGGTGAAGAACTCTTTTTTTTTTTTAAGAGCACAATTGACAAATTATACAGTATCTTGAACATTTCAAGGCATTATCTGAAGAAAGGTGTCAAAAAATGTGTGGAAATAAAAGCACACCAAGTGACAAACCCTCCTGGAATGGTTATAAATCCAGTTAATTTCAATTTTTCTTTTTCCCCAATTGATTTTCATTATTTGATCTCAGTTCTTATGGATTGTTGAGGCATTATTGGTGTTAAGTACTTCTGAGTGTTGATTTTAAACTTGTAGCCACTACAGGAAGGCACACTTTGTCACACATAAATCAGGTTTAAGCCTTGGCAGACAGAAAAGAAAAGTTTCATTAGAAATTTGTTCTGGGCAAAACAAGCATATGAGATTGATAAAGACAGACTTTAAATCACTAAGACGCCGGAGATACTGAAGGTGAACCTCCGTCCTCGTGGAATGGATGATAGGAACACAGAAGGTGCTCCTGAGCCTCTCTTCACAGCATCTTTTGGTAAGTCTAACATCTTTATACTCCAGGACCACCTAGATGTCCATTTCAAACTGTGAGTCTTCACCTTTAAAAAAAAGAGAGCAAGAGAGAAAAAAAAGAGAAATATTTTATAATTCAAATGTTTTACTACATTAGAATTCATCTTTAACATTCTCACACTATATATACCTCTACAAACTAAACAGTAATATTTCAGGAAGCGTGGAGGAGGAAGTGACCATAGCAAGAGTTCACCACAGGGCAATTGAAACCAAAGAAACTACAAGGAAAGTAAATCCAAGAATCGTAAACTAATGTGTTTTAACAGGGATATAGAACTTGAAATGCCTTCAAATATGTTTTGATTACAAAAAATTACATTGAAATGAATGTTTAGTTCTGACAGACTCCATCTTCATGTTTAAGTACTCAATAAAAGTTGTGCTCAGTCAGGTCTATGTCCCCACTCAGAAACAGCCAAGTCAATAACAGCTTTGTAAGAGGGGTTAAGAAAGTACAAGTTCACCTTCTTGTGCCAAAGCAAGAAAAACTGCGACAGAAAAACATGCCAAGATGTCTGTCGACTGACAGAAATAACAACTCTAAAATCGACTTCTGCAATCGGCATGAAAAACGTTAACTGCTCCTTGTAACCGCAAATGCCACTTTTGTGTCAGCTAGAAATGATGCTGACAGGACAGATATGTCACTAAGCACTGATTAGTTACAGCAAAATTACAAATTCCTCCTAAACAGGCTTCAGGTAACATAAACACAATCTCAGGCTAGAACAATAGTGTGACACAAAATGGCATGAGCAACCTCCTTTTGTCTTCTGTTCAAATCTCAAACTGGCAGCTATGTGAACAGTTTAATGATCTGATGACTGATAGTGATGCACATGACATAACTGAGGTGAAGGATTCATCAGAGGTTCCAATCGGCGCTGTAGTTTTCAGCAGCTACATTCAAATCCAAGACTGAATCCTTCACTACAAATCCTAGGGCCACCCTGTGATGCTCGACTGAGGTGTGCACATACCAGCGTTGCTGCTATCAGGTGCAGCGATATTGTTGTTGTTCAGTAGTTCTCCATTGTGGGCCTTCTCAGCTGTGTCTTTGGCGGAAGGACTGGTCACCCCTGGAATGTTGGGCAGACCTCGTGGAGGGGTCTTGGCCAGCGGAGAGCTGCGGCACCCCAGCAGGAACTTTCGGTCATAGATGATCCTGGTACCTTTTGGTTGAAGAGGCAGGAAAAGAGAAGCAATGAGGTTGCACTTTCATCAGCTGCTTCACCATCAGTGGCTCAGTCCAAAGGAGATTTGGTTAAAGATAGTTCAGATATACAGTAGTTTTGAGGACTTCCCCAGATTCAAAAACTAATAAATTGCTTAAGGTTATGTATTTGTTGTAGTCTGATTAGTCTATAAACACACACTGTCCACGAGGGATGAGCTAATGACACCACATCACCAATGAGAACCAGTCTAAAGATAGCAACGTATTACTAATTAAATCTCACGTTTATCAAGACTCGGTGTACTTCATATAAAACTTCAACATAAAACGTATTTTACAACTAAACAAAAAGTTAACCCCAAGTAAAGGTAGCGCACACTGGAAAGAACCAATCACAGCTTTAGTTGTCGGTGACGTATGGCCACGACGAGCATCATTAGCAGCAAAGGACAGTAGGCGTCGCTAAGGTTTCTAGATCAGCTGATAAAACCCACAATAAACACCGAAATCACAGCTCACTTTATGACAAAGCAGCGGTGTGGGTATATACCACCCACGGGCCTAGAATCACAATGACTTTACTGCTTCAGAGGCAGTAACTCTTCTCTTTTCAGCCAAACACTTGCTAGCTAGCTAGCATTAGCAGTTAGCTTAATCAGAGCTAGTAGCTGGTACTGCACAGTGGCATTTGACAGCAACCGACCTCATGGAGTTAGCCCGAGCGCTCCCTGACAATACAGCTGTTCTGTTGAGTCGATGAGACTATACATCATGCACGGCCCTGGGTGACAGCACGTCTCTTCGGCATACACAAGTAAACAAGACGTATAACAGCAGTTCGTACCACCCGGGGTCGTGCTGAACAGGGTCCCTCCGGGAGTGGTGGAGTAGTCGTGGGGCATGTGCGCCGCGTCGTTGATGGTCACCCTCCTGGTCGACGGGATGGCCTTGGCAGTGGTCTTCTGGCAGTCAGTGGACATCTTCTCTCAGCTGTAATAAACTAAAGCTAGCTAACTAAATAACATGAAACGGGCAGAAAGTCCTGCTTTGACTAAACAACAAAGCCACAACGCGCCTGTATCGGATATTGCTTTGGCTCAACAGAATGGCTACTTACGGTAAAATAAAAATAGATACCTGTTTTTCATAAGTGCAAATGATGAACGGTAGTATCTAGACAATTACAGACATTGCAACATGCAGTTTCCAACACACAAAGTGTCCAGGTTCTTTGTTAAAAGGACCTGAGCACACGTTCCTCCTCTTCCACTCACTCCACATGCACACAAAACAACACAGCAGACAAGCTGCAGGGGAAAATACTCCCGATGTGGACAAAATGAACTTATTCTGCCCCCTACTGGCACATAATGCCTGTACAGAGTTCAACATTCATTCTGTTTTAAGTATCAATTCAACTCCTAGAGAAACTACCTAAGCTTTGGCAAACAAGCAAAATCTGCTGTTTGCAGAATTGTATTGATTTAATGGATACTGAAAATGGATACTTTACTCATCTTACCATTCTTTGCAGACTTGTGGATTCTAGTCACTGGTGCATTAATTTGTCTATTTTATGTGTTTAAAGCCTAATGACATGTAATCATCTTCATATTTCTGCTCAGCAGTAGGCACAGGACAAGGCCTGGGGCAATCCAGCGTGTTCGTAATACTTTGTTTGGTCAAAACTACCGTATGATCATTGGTAGTTGGGGCATGTAAGTAAATGTCTCACACAAAAGCATACACGCTATACACAAAGACATTTCATTTCTTTATTAATTTTGTAAATGTTGAGCTGGTGTACAGAGTAAATTGTCAATAGATGTCCTCGGATTTGATTGGATTAAAAGGCTTTTACATTTATATTTTAAATTCGTGTTCAACTCTCCATAACAATAAAAAAAGCAAACAAAACAGGTTAAAATACCCACAAGACCCCTATTTATCCCCAGGTTGCAGGCATTACCCAGAACTCAACAGTCTCTTGGTAGCTACAGCTGTATGATGCTAAAAGTACATCCATAACATAACTAGAATCCCATTTGACAAGAAAGGGTGCATAGCATTCTAAGTAAATATATATATTTATATATATTTTCATATATTTCATATATATAGCCTTTTATGTTAAAAACATTTTCTGTGCATGTGTGCAGTTGCATTCCTTAGTATTGAGTAATATGCTATTGCGTTAATAATGTCTTCAATCCATTCTAAAGGAATATACATGTGTTCTCTAGTTTTTGCAACAGTTAATATTTTTGCATGAACTTGGTGCATGGCATCATCTCAGTGGTCCCTCAGTGCAGGGCTTTCCATTGTTCATTTTTCTTACGTAACCAGTCCTCCATCTTCTTGCACTTAGTTGTACTCGTCCGTTTAAACCGCATTCAAAGTGTCACCGTGTGGAAGCCTTAGAATCGTCTCAGTCTTATATTTGGTAAGGGGGTGGAAATAGAACAGGAGTGGGTTGTGTTGAGGAAAAAATGCTTGTCATCTCGAAAGACTAGCCGTCGGAGCCACCGAGCCTTCCATCTCACTCCAAACTGCTACCTTTCATTGTCTTTTCATCAGACACCCTCCCACCCCCACCCCGGCTCGCACTAACCCTGACATCAGCAGTGGAAGTATAAACAGCCCCTGCTTCAGAAACATACCCAAGCATATTATAATTATGAGCCCTTAGAGAGCAGACCGTATGCTATAACATAAGGGGTAATACACAGTTACACTGTTGTGTAATCTTTATTGACATCTAACTTTTTGTGGTTATTAATAAAAGATAATAAAATAGAAATAATATCTGAAGGGATAAGTGTCCAAAACCCATTTGAGGCTTCTCTCTTTATATCTCTCCTCCTAAATGATTTGTATCTATGTTTGTCATGAATGTTGATGATCAACTCTTTCATCTACTAAAGTACAGAGCCAACACAGATGACTACTTTATAACAAGACTTACGGTATACCAAGACTTTACATTCATCATCTCTGGCTGTGAAGCCATACTGAACAAACACTTATTGAGGGGTGATTATTGCAGTACATTTCCATAATAAAGCATTCAATGTCTGACATAATGTTTGAAATAAATGCATGTAAGGATAATGATATCATGTGAGATGGCACGCTTATTGAGGTAAATCAACTTTAAAAAATGTGAATTAGAATTACACATATAATCTGAGAGCCTCTGCTCTTTGTCCATTTGGAATATTACTTCCTTGTGTTATTATCACAACTTCACCAATGTCCCAATATCCAGGACTAAATATGTGACATTAAAATCACACACACAAACACACATAAAATAGGATTTCTTTCAAGGTGCATATGAATGTCATTAAGGTTTAAAAATTATCACTAAACACACCTACATTACCTGATGAGTAACAAAAACAGACACTGGGCACTTTGCAGATGGGATGGCTGGTATGAACTCATACCAATACTCGCCCAATATTAGTGTAGAACTTAAACGTTTTCTTTTCTAGAGAGGCAGAGTGATAAAATGTGGGATACTAATGCACTGACATCATTTCAGAATGGAGTGAGGAGTAGCCTAAAGCTGTGATAAACAGACTGAAAGCTCGAGTTTAGGAAGAACATGAACTATGATCCTAAAATCCTCGCTCTCTCTGTCACACTCAAACACACACTCAAACACACACTCAAACACACTGATGCAAACAATCCTTTCCTTTTGTAAGCAGTTATTGCGTCTCCTGAAGCACAGTTAAGACAGTAAATCATGAGGGGAAAAAAAGACGTAACACTAAAGAAAGGAGTGAAACAAGGGCCACGCTTCGAGAAGGGTCAGGCTCACAGTTGCGGGTCAGTATTACAGTTTCTCATCACAGTGATTGGTGACTGACTGTCTTTGCTACACTCCACAGAATTACCAAGGAGACAAACATCAAAGCTCAACACATCCTCGACACGATACTTTCCTTTCTCCAGCTGACTCTGTATCTTTTACCCAGTCAAACCAGTGCTACATTATTACCAGCGTTTCAGCTACTTTACCCTCATTAAGTGACATCTTCGGGTGGTGGTGAGATGGTCTATAAGTGCACCTCATGTGTGATGTCAGACAGACACTGCTGAAGGTGGGATCCTGCCCCTTGCTGGAGGTGGTCAGGACTGCTACATCTACTCTGAGAGGCTGACTGGAGGGGTGACGGAGTTGAGAGGTGGAGGTAGGGCGATAAGGGCCAAGACTGAGGGAGAAGACGGGTATTTGGATTTTGGCTCAGACAGACATCTGATTAACACAAAACCTCACAAGGATACAACACTCTGGGGACAAGAAAAGGCGGAGGAGTGGGGTTGTTAATCTCTCATTATAATCTGTCACTCGCCAATTATCTCATTGTCACGCTCTCCACAAGGCAAACCACTCTGAGGGAAGGTCGGGGAGGCGGGTTCACTGCAGAAACCCGCCTCCCAAAGCTCAAAAACACCATCAGTACAGTAAATGACTTACAGTATGTCTTCCCTCTACAGTTTGACATGTCAAAAGCAAAGGGCGAAAGCACATGGAAAGCACAAAGAAACAAACAACTTGACACACAAAAATCTGACGTTTAAAACAGGCAGAGCGACACGACATTTGTATGTTCTTGTACCCACAAAGATCTCAAGATATATAGAATTATATATAGGTTCAGACCAAACGAACCAAACGAGAAAAACAGGGGAGGAAATTCGTATGTACCTGAAACAGCAGCATCAGTGGCATCGCATAGGGATCTCAGAACATAAACACACGTAACACACAGTCACGTAGAGCATTTTAGTGCATACGATATTATGTACAACACCAATATCCTTGGGTGATAATTGTAGCTTTACTGGACTTTAAGAGCACTGGGACAGGTTTAAAACTAGGTTGTGATGCTCTTAGTGGCAGGGAGGAGGGCGAGTAACCTGTTGCCTAGAGATTATGTAATTTTCAGTATTTTAGTCTCCCTTTTTTAACTAATGAACTTTCCCCTGTTGGTTTTGAAAACAGGCCAATGATTGACCATACCCAACATTACATGCCTGTCCCACACAGCAGTGTCTCCTCCCCTCCCATTTTTCCCTCCCTTGTATTCCCTCAGTATTTGTAGTTAAAGACAGGCCATGCGGCAGCAGTCACTCATGCTGATACAGATAACAGGAAGCACGTTTTGGTTGCTAGTTTTTTTTGTTTGTGTTTGGTTTTTGTTTTATACGAAATCATGCTTCTAGCCTAGTAAGTATATTTTTTTCTCCACAATTTCTTTAAAAAAAAAGGTAATAAAAACTACAAGTAAATCCATATCCTTCTCTTCCGGTGCGTGCTGATAGTCGGCAGAGCCACTGTGGTTGTCATGGCGTTGGTGTCTGTTGCCCTTCATTTCGGTCCATCTGCCTTTTATCTATGTTCTTCCTGTCAGCTGCTGCTGGTCATGTGTCCATATAGGATGGGTTTGGTGAAGAGGTTGAATCCTGCGGAGAACTCTGTGGAGAGAGGGAAACACGCTGATTTAGGAAAAGCTACAGTTTTGTCTTGCTACATCCGACTACAGCAAAAACTACAGAGCAGGTGACATGCAAGTTGCAGTAAGTCAATACAAATCTGTTTTTGAGTCAGAGATATGTATACTGCTATATGCAGTCATTAAAATGGCTTTGGATAAACTGTTTCATCTTTGAAATTCCCCTTAATTGATGCTCATATATCACCCTCTTATTTTAATTAGTCACTATAACACTATTAAACAACGCATTAGTTCTGCAGAAGCATGGTTGGCAAAAGTGGTTTAACATTCAGTAGCAAGTTGCTTGAAATATCAGTAATCTCAGGAATGTCATGGCCTTTATGTTAGAAAGAGCAAATCACACACACGCGTTTGTTCCTCTATCCCTGTGGGGACATCTCATTGACATTATGCATTCCTTAGCCCCTTACCCTAACCATCTAAACTGCATGCCTGACCTTAACCCTTCACCTAACCTTAACCCATTAAGGTTAAGGTGCATTCAGGTTAAAGTCCCCACCGGGATATAAAATCATGAAACACACACACACACACAAACACACCACAGTGGCTCCAGATAGCAACTCAAAGGACAAATGGCCTTGCAGCTTTGACTTTGAGAGCTGTCACTTTACAAGATCCTTTTTGGTTTGCTGAGTGCACATTGTGACAACCCTTTTCCAGCTTGTCACAACATACACGAAGAAATGAATTGGCCTGACATAATTTATTGCAGAGCAGTAATGATCTATTTGCATCAAACATGTGTTATCCATCTGTAAGTCATCATATTGAGTGAACAATGGGACACAGAAACGTATTTTTTGCATGTAGATAAGTATGATTTAATTTAAATAAACAAAAATCAATTCTGTGCCCAATACATTTAGTTGTGTGTTTGCTATTCTTCACAAATATAAGTCCATACATCTGAAGTAAACATGACAAAGCAATTGCCAGAAGGCAAGCAGCTGAATGTCTATTGTTCAGGTAGTAATAACTGGAAGAATGTGAAATGTAAAACTAAAAAAAAAAAAGAAAATTACTGGGACATTAAGTATCACCTCAGGGTTATATGGTGTCTATGTGTGTTTTTACTCCATATCACCTGCATTAATACTGACTGAAACTATATACTAAAATCAATTATATTCTAGAGAAATGTTTTTAATGAAATGTCTCCATTTCCTGATGAAACTTTATTATATTTTTGTGGGAAAACTAATTATGGGCATCTTCTTTTTTTGTGTGTAATTTATATTTAAACCATTTGTTAAACTGAAGATGTAATGAAGTGTAATTTTGCTGTGCCAGCATCACATTACATATCATTAGTATTGAATTAAAGGTACATTCAGATGCATTTAATCCAGACAGACTGGATTAAATGGTCTAGCCCACAGGTCACAAGAGGCACTGTGGGTCAGTCCCATACCTGCGGGGACGCAGCACTCAGTCTGCCTCACTGCTTAACTCTCCGCAGACTGGCACATTTCACTATTTGAGCACCTTTCTTCATATCCACAGTATCGGGCTACGTCAGGGGGGAAGGGGTTGGCGGCAGACGAGGAGCAAGGATTAAGAACAGGTGGGATGACAGGAGCAGAACAAGAGGTTGAGGGAACGTTAGTAAGGGAGAGTGAGAAAAAGTTGAGGGAGGAAAACAGAAATGGAACAACACAGGAAGGAAATAGTGCCACAAGGAAAGAGAGGACAGAAAAACAACAGATGAGATGTAATAGAAAAGTGAGAGACAAATAAGTGAAGGGAGAGGCAAGAGGGGGAAAAGAAAGAATTTATGTATAAACAGTCAAGCAAGAACAGAAGTGATGGGTGACAGTTGGAAAGACAGTTGAAGATAAAAGGGCATCAGAAACATCTGCAGTCTTTGGGATTCAGAGTAGACCTGTGTCAAATAATATTTGCAAACATACTTTTGAATTGATTTCTTAAGATGGATGGGGTCTGACCACATAGGACAATGCACAAAGTGCAAGAAAGTTTACACAAGTTTATGGACACATAAATATTCTGAATTGTCTTGATGTGTAAAACCCCAACCTCTGCTACTTCCTGCAGGTAAAGTAAAAAAAAAAAAAAAAGGTTGTAAATAATATTTGACCCAGCTCTGATGCACAGAGCCCTGCAGGTTTGAGTGATACAGCACACAGTCACAGTTGAAGGACTATAAACTTTAATGAAGGCAAAGAAGACAGAAGTGCCAGTCATTGAGATAACTGACAGGGACATAATGGAAAATATAGCCACTGCAATGAGCCACAATCAATTTGTTCAGTCATTAATGTGCAAGAAACAAACATAGGAAGTGTAGGTGCGAATCAGTGATGACTAAAATGATGAACTGTGAGCACTTTACCCAAAGCAATAACAGCACCAGAGCAAAGTGGACTCATACGTACTCTTGCATGCAGGAGATGAACATGAGGAAATAATGTTTGGATGGAGATTAATGTAACTGAAGGTCAGCAATCAAACAATCAACCAACCACTCAATCTTCGCTAGTTGAACGACATTTAATAAAACAGGGCTATTGCTTTTAAGATTATGACACCACACACACAAACTGTGTTCTTAGCCTTTAACACCAAAGCTCATGCAGTTAAGCTACTCCAGGACTGTTGGGGAGCACATGGGAAACCCAGGTAAGATGAGACTTTCAAGCTCACTGCAGAACCAAGTCCCCTGTTCAATATAAACTAGCTACTACATGCATTAAAATCAAACAAGACCTCAACAGATGGTGTTCAGCTGTTATCATCTGATCTGATTCAGTCCATTTGAACACAAAGTGCTCCTTGCACATCCTAGCTAATAACGGGAGCCTCAGGTGAGAGCTGTCTGCAGATCAGAAGCCCACCTTGCTGCTGTCCCGGCCCAGGATGGCGTAGCTCATGAACTGCTCAGCATCAACCTCCAGCTCGTTGGCGTCCTGCAGAGAGCCCTCCACGCTCACCTCCTGAACCCCCTCCTCACCTGAA